>NC_069002.1:33606102-33609344 GCF_001194135.2 Octopus bimaculoides | reverse complement strand
TATATATATATATATATACAAATGCACACACACACACACACACACACATATATATATATTTGCAGCATCAATATGTACAAAGCTATTTGAATATTTTCTCTTTAATCAAGAAAGTACACTAATATATTACCTTCTGATTGAATCACATTGCAACACACTTTTATATCGTAGGAAACTTTTATTTCGTAAATATTGACAATACGTTTTATTTGGGATTGCTTGTAATAAAATTTTAAAAAAATAACTATTTACTCTAGAAAATTCCTTGTGTGTAGGACAAAATCATTTGATTTTAAAATATTTAGTTCTAGTCATTGCTAGCCTCCATTTTTTACATAATTTTTTCTCGTATATATTCCATTTTTTTAAACAAACTGCAGAATGATTTTTGAGTGAATTCCGTGGGTATTTCTAGCAAGAAAAGTGATAGTATGGAAGTAGTATTCACAATAGTTCGACAATACTATGTGCTATATCATTGTAATAGTGAAGGCGATGCTCTGATGGAATCATAATGCCACCGCACAAAATGTTAAACGGCAGTCAGCCTATCTTTACGTGCTGAGTTCAAATGCCGCGGAGGTTAACTTTACCTTTCATACTTTCAGGGTTCATAAAATAAGAACTACTTAAGTACTGAGATCGATATAATCGATTTGCCCACTCTTACGAAGTTGCTGCGCATGTACCAAAATATGTTGTTGTTGTTGGCACTCCGACGCTTACGACGTCGAGGGTTCCAGTTGAAATTAACGTGCAAGTGGCTGAGCACTCCACAGACACGTGTACCATTAACATAGTTCTCGGGGATATTCAGCGTGACACAGTGTGAGAAGGCTGACCCTTTGAATTACAGGCACAACAGAAACAGGAAGTAAGAGTGAGAGAAAGTTGTGGTGAAAGAATATAGCAGGGTTCGCCACCATCCCCTGGCGGAGCCTCGTGGAGCTTTAGGTGTTTCCGCTCAATACACACTCACAACGCCCGGTCTGTGAATCGAAACCGCTGCCCTAACCACTGGGCCATTGCGCCTCCACACCAAAATATGAAACCAATGCTATTGTAATAGTGACTTAGAGTGCAGATGTTGCCACGAAGCATGTTAATATTTATTCAAGGGTCCCACGATTAGGTTTCAAAGTTCTGACAATGAAGATCAACTATTATCCAAAATATCGTGCTTTTGTTCATCCCAATACAAAACAATTTCTGTAATATATTCTTATTTAAAATCTGTTGTCCATACACATTTTCTGCCGTATTTTAGCACCAAATTCCTTGAATCATGAATATATCAAAATAATCAGTGTCTTCTTAAAGAGCGAGCGTGGTTTTAGAATAAATCTTAATGTTATTTCGAGAGAATGAAGGAATCGTATGTCAATACTCTTGATATTTTCTTAGGACTGGACTACGCTTCTCCTGTCACATGTTGTTGTTGATGTTGTCTCTTGTTTGTGATGTCGATGAACATAATGAGTATGTCAACAAGGCCGAGGGTTAAATTCATTGACCATCACAGTGTTGTCAACGATGACAAATATGGCACCAGCTTTAATCATAAGGATGACGATGATAATGGTGATGATCAGGCGGAGGAGGAGAAGGAGGGTATTGAAGAAGATGATCGCGATGAAGACGATGGCAATTCCTAGTATAACGATATTGACGAGGTTGATGTTTTGGATAAGGTGAAGATGACTTTTGGAGCGACGTTGACGACGGTGCTGATGACGATAATAATGGTTATGAAAACGTCGATAACAAATGGCGATGAATATGACGACGACGACGACAAGACCCTCATCATGATGATGAAGAGGATGGTGATGACGGTGATGATGATGATGATGATGATGATGATGACGATGACGATGACGACGACAATGAAGATGATGATGATGATGATGCCGATGATGATGATGCCGATGATGATGATGCCGATGACGATGACGCCGTTAATGTTAATGATGATGATGATGATCCAGATGAGATGCTGATGATGATACGGACGACCAGTTTGACGACGACAATGAAGGCGATGATGCCGTGTAGGAGGAACTTCCGTCTTAATCTCACCTATTTTGTTATATCTTGTAACATAACAAAATAGTGGTTTCTACTTAAAATAAAATAAAAAAAAAGAATTACATACTTCACAGGATTTTTTTTCTGTCTTCGAACAGTGCGACTACCTATTCCAATTAATTTCAATGGAAAATAGGAAATTCTACAGACGTTTATCAGACCTGATTTTACTAAACGCAGCCATTCACTGAAAGTAAATAATCACTTTCGAAAGACCATGTATATTCTGCATATATAAATTCTTTGGATTTTGTTCGATTAAGAATATCAAGGAATATCCATTCCGCTAGATTAAAGAATTACATTTAACAGGCCATAGACGTATTCCTGTGTTCAGTTTGACTACGAAGGATTAAGAACTGACATGCCACTACGTTAAAGAATTACTTTTAAAGAACTTGGATATTTTTAATATAAATTCCGCACTTTCATATGTTATTAACTACGGAGGAATTTATTGGTAGGAAATGAATTTGACTGATGAAATGGTTTAATTCAGAGATCTTAATGGATCGCCAATATTAAATGCATGTTTTCTTCTATTTGTCCAACGCGGTCTTTCTTGCGTAATTCTTTAATTGTATTCTATATAACTGTATCTGTGTTTGCGCACCCTTTCTTATGAACCTGTTACATGAAATATATCAACAAAACTCTTCTACGTAATGACAAGTACGGAAAATAGGCCGTCAATAAATAAAGAGATTTGTAAACGCAAAGAAATAGAGCAAATAAATAAACATTAAATGCAACAAGGCAGAGAATTCTATATAGAAGCGGGCAAGATGGCCGGAGCAATTAATACAATTCGGTTAGAAATTTCACCGAATGAAGATATTGACAGTTAGATAGTAATTTCAACATTATATGAAATAAATCCAATATTACACACAAACACAAACACACACATATACACAATCTCTCTCTCTCACTCACAAAGACCGCAGACGTAAACACAGATGAACTCATACAAACACACGCACTCACCCACGCACATATGTATATGCATATGTATGTAAATATACCTATCTATATCAATAAATGAATATATATATATATATATATATAAGTGCACTTATACACATACACACAAACATAAATACATACACACGTCGACATAGTGACACACACATATATGTATATATATATATATA
>NC_069002.1:33601192-33606023 GCF_001194135.2 Octopus bimaculoides | reverse complement strand
ATATATTCATATATATACATATATATATACACACGCATTTACATATATATTCACATACATATACACACGTGCACAAACATAGATAGATAGACAAACGGATGGATAGATAGATAGATAGATAGATAGATAGATAGATAGATAGATAGATAGATAGATAGATAGATAAATTAAAACTTGTAAGTATTCGTTGATCACGTTTATGAAAACATCAAATATTTTCTGACCACTGAAAATAGCATCTGAAGAAAATGCCATCGGATGATAATATAATTACTTACATCGAAGAAATCAGTTCTTTCGAAAACAGACTTTCCAAAGGAAGTTCTTGTATTTCACTTCATTTCACAACTATGTGTAAGTATATGTAGAATTCGTTTTCATCGCAAACGTCTTCTATATTCTAAATGGAGGAAAGCGCTTTAAATACAAATATAGAAAGCAAAAACAGAAAGAAGGAACGACCTCACTGACTGTCATGTGGAAGCTTCTATCTATATGGATGCTTCTATCTATATGGATGCTTCTATCTATATGGATGCTTCTATCTCTATATATAAAAGATTCAGCCAGTGAGATGGTGGAGAGGCCACAAGCATTTTGGTACACTGTCACACCCTCCAATGAGTCCAAATTTTCTGTATTTTGTGACAGTTGTCGATTTTGGTTCAGGAGATTCTCTCATCAAGGATTTTATGTGAACAGATTGCAGCCAGTAATTAAACATGGCATCTAATCTATGATAGTCTGGAGAGAAATTTGGAGCAATACTTAATCAGAGCTCGTGGAATGTGTGGGGAACATAAACCCCGATAAATATATATCCATATTGCAGAAAAGATTCCTTCCAACCTTCACAAGTGGTGAAATTATTAAAGAAGCCTCTTAATGTATGGAATACGGGGCTCCTTATCACATGGCTAAAATGACGCAAGATTTGTTGGAAGAGAATGGCATTAAAAAACTTCCATGGCCAAGACAGTCACCAGATATGAACCCTACTGAAAACCTCTGGGACATAATGGACATGACACTTCATAAAATGAACGAGAAAGCATCTTCGAAACCAGACCGTTTGAGATTACTGCATGAAACTTAGTAATTCTGCCAGAGAATATTCGTCATCTGCTCAGTAACATGCCTAATAGGGTCTTTGCATTGAAAAATGCATTGAAAATGTCTACTAAATATTAAATATTCAATTACAACTATTAATAAATAACTTGAATGGATAATTTCAGATTTAAATACATTTTAATGATTATAATGGTGTCTATTCACGTCTAAGTATGAATTGCGCCGAGGTCAACTTTGCCTTTGTTCCGTTCGGGCTCGATTGATTAAGAACCAATGAAACACTGGGTTCTATGTAATCGCCTAGTCCTGTCTCCCCAAATGTCATGCTTTGTGCCTAGAGTACAAACGTTTATTATTATTATTCTTGTAGCTCTTGTTTTTGTTATTCTTGTAGCTCTTGTTTTTGTTATTTTTTTCTTTTTTGTTTGTGAATCTGACGAGCTGGTAGAATCATTTGGATGCAGAACAAAAAGCTTACTATCATTGACACCGATCCTTTAACTTCCGGGTTCAAATTCTGTCAAGGCCGACTTTACTTTCATCGTTTCGAGATCGACGATCTAACGTACCGGATCAAAGCTGTAACCAACTTATTATTACCTGCTAAATTTTCTGGCCTTTTAGGCCAAGAAGAAGTAGTTGAAGAAGAAGAAGAAGAAGAAGAAGAAGAAGAAGAAGAAGAAGAAGAAGAAGAAGAAGAAGAAGAAGAAGAAGAAGAAGAAGAAGAAGAAGAACAAGAACAAGAAGAACAAGAACAAGAACAAGAAGAACAAGAACAAGAACAAGAACAAGGAGAACAAGAACAAGAACAAGAACAAGAACAACAACGACAACAAGTAGTAGTAGTAGTAGTAGTAGTAGTAGTAGCAACAGCAGCATCAACAGTAGCAACAGCAGCGGCAGCAGCGGCAGAAGCCTGCGGCAAGGACATAAGCGGCTGGTATGATGAATTGTCCATTGGACACACTAACTTAATGAGATGTTTTTGAGATAATCTTTCGACCTGATTTATTTTCTAAATTAATTAAATATAATACAAATTGTAAATCATGGCTTCTTTCATTGAACTTGGTTGTTTCTACTTGTAAAATCCTTCGTGTTGTGATTGTTGGTGATGCTCTTGTTCATCTTGTAATAGTTTATTTTTATAGTAATTAATGTTTATTTGCTTTGCTTTTTTTTTTGGCTCTTTTTTTGCTGTTATTTTCAATGTATTTTCGTAGTTGTTTTACTGCTGTTGCTCTTACACTTGTTACATCTGTCGTTGATCTCACCGCTATCGTTGTATCTGTGTTGCTGCACATGAGCTTGTGGTTGTTGCTATTGTTGTGACTGTATTTGTGTTATCAACTATTGCTATTCTAATATGGCTGTTGTTGTCTTTGTTGGCCTTCACGCTGTCTCTGATTTTGCTCTCATTACTGTTATATTTGCTTTTCATGTTAATGGCGTTTTTTCTGCTACTGGCGTTGTTCTGTTATTGTTCTTATAGCCGTCCTTTTATATCGTTGATGACGCTGTTGTTAGCGATTATTCACCGAGACGAACATCTTCAATATTTTTAGTGACGTCAATGTTTATGTAGTTTATGATTAATTTTGTTTTTTGTTCTATCGTTTGGTCTGCTTTTGTTTTCGCGACGTGTGTTATTGTTCGTTGTTATCATTATTAATGTTAACCCCGAGTCAGTTCCGACTGCGCAACCTCATTAACAAGGTTATACACACCGTTGACAAAGGAGCATTTTTCAGGGATTTTGCATGTAGCACCCGAAGAAGTTACTTTCAAAATCTCTATCCATTTCACGGTTTTCTGCGCGTCTGTCTCAGATTACATATAAAAAACGAAATAATCTATATAAATAAACGATTTCGAAATTGAAGAGATAACATTTGATGGTAATAATTCCGACTGCATATAATGAAACGAATTTTTATTGACCTTGTCATTTTTAACGCCATGTTTAACAGGTACAATTAATTGAAAATCAGGTTCTTACATATATTATCCCTGGAGCGTTTTGGTAAAACTATCTGTTTTGGCAAAAATGACTAGATTTATAAAAAGTTCTATTGTATGTGGTACACATCCATGTTTATTGTTGCCTTTGGATGTTAGTTTATAGTAATTGCCATTCTTAGAGTATATGGGAGAAATGTCACACCTCAGACTTGTTCCTTATTATCCCACTGCATGACTGTTACCGTAGATAGATTGTATTCTACTTCATACAATGAAGATGCGAGGAAACGTTACCGAAGATAGATTGTATTCTACTTCGTACGATGAAGATGCGAGGAAATATTTTTATATTTGATTTTGAAAACCTACTTTATTAACGATAAGAAGCATCGACAAAATCTAACTGGCATTATTGGTTAGAGAATTCGAATGCTTCAGACATCCTCTGTCACGTATCGAAAATTGAGTTGCCAAGTATTCATCTACTCCAGCTGGTGGCATTCTAAAACTGAGTACATTATGGACCGCCGATCTGCTGCTATGAGATGTAAGAATTATTTCAAACCTCCACGTTGGTTTAAATATACCGATAGTGTGATATCAGTGAAGAAAATATAACCCAAACCATCAGTAACTTCGAAAAAGTGACTGAATATCGAATATATTCTAATACGAAAAATTCCCCTGATTCTCATTCAATTTCATACAAGACCAACAGGAAATCGAACCTCTTAAAACAAGAAATGGTGATGAAGATTTCCAGTTTGACTGCAACCAAACCCAAATATAATTGACAAAGTATTTTAAAGAACAAGTAAATATATAAGGAATTATTTTAAAGATTACTTCACTTTGGATACAAATTTACCGCCCATAAACGTGGAAAAAGACAACAAATGTGAAGAAATAAAGTGGTGTATATATCATATGTATCCTTCGTGGAGTCTTTTATCCTAATAGCACAGTGTTACGTAATGAACAATATGCATAAGACCATTTGGCATATAGATGTTATTCGATAGAAGGCAAATCACTCTAATTGCCTTCAACCAATTCAAATGGATTTTAGCAACAATTAAGTTAATAAAACATTTCTAGGATCACAGTCCTACAGGAATATATACAGAGAGAGAGAGAGAGAGAGAGAGAGAGAGAAAGAGAGAGAGAGAGACAGACAGACAGATGGATAGATAGATAGATAGATTGATAGATATAGATGTATGTATATATGTATGTCAATGTGCCTGTATGTTTATATATATATATATATATGTATATGCGCGCGCGCGTCTGTGCATGTGTGTGAGCGTATGTATACGTAATCGCTAATGCACTCATTTATTCACAAAATCCCCGAAAGTGCCAGAATAGGATGATAGTGAAAGGCTTGAGCTTTGTGAAGGTGAAAATAAATCTCCTGTAAAAAAAAAATTACTTTTTCAAACTCTCTATTTACTTGCTTAATGCTAGATACATCAATTCAGATATAGACTGGCACGCTTACACATATATGAAAACGTCTGCATACGTAAACACATACACACACACATACACACATGCATGCAATGTTGCACACCTGCACACATACATAAAAAGAATGTACTTAATACACATACACTCGCACACAAACAATATCGTATATATATCCATATTTACATTTATACATCTCTTCATATATACAAATGCACAGAGTAAGAGAAATAGATATATAGGTACAGCTATACTTACATATAGAAATACATATTTAGAGATCAATACTTACATAAACTCATTATATATATATATATATATATAT
>NC_069002.1:33599321-33600817 GCF_001194135.2 Octopus bimaculoides | reverse complement strand
TATATATATATATATATATATATATATATATATATATATATATATTAATACAAGCTTCGGTACATATACATACATATTTACAAATGAAAAGATGAAAGTAAAACTGACATTTATTAATATTACATTATTTAATTTTTCTCTTATTGGTTTCAACTGAATTAATAATTCCATGCAGTCCTTGTCTAGCAGAGAAATTCTTCAACAATGCAAAAAGGTTATATTTAAGATAGATGTGAGCTTGGCATTATAACTAAGTCAGATGTAAGCAGGCATCAATATACACACAAAACATTTGAATGTCATGACATCCCATACTCTTCCATTACAGCGTCTTGTATTGCAACTTTTTACACAGTTATTGATTGCCCTGTATTGCAATTGTCGTAACTTAGAGAAATATATAAAGATGTTAGGCGCTTCTTGGGTGAGGCAGTTTATCTCGAATCCAAACATTGGCTGGTTCCACTGCACAGTGAGGAATGTTACGTAAATGGCGTCTACCGCAAGATACAATCAGTGAGAAGCAAGTTGGAACATTGTTAGTGTATGTATTCATGCGTATGTGTGTGTGTGTGTGTGTGTGTGTGTGTGTGTGTGTGTGTGTGTATGTGTGTCTGTGTGTGTGCTTCTGCGTGTTTTACTAACATCTCGAGGACTCGTGGTTAAGGTTATAGCACTGATGAGGGTAAGGCTGTCATTTTGCTTCCTGGAACATGCAATACATTGTATTCATAAGCAAAATATTCCATTTCACGTTTCTCCGGTCAACTCACCAAGCAAAACACTTGATCTGCGACAGATCGGCATCCTGTCGAGTGATACTGATGAATATATACGCCTCGTAACCTGAAGAAATAGCCTTAAGAGCCTATTTTTCGAAAAGTAGCTCTGATCCTTTGAACCATGAAAATCAAAACGTCTATCATTTAATTCGTACATTTTTTTTTTCAATTTCATCATCATGATTGTCTTTTACAGCCGACATTGCTACAGCAGCAGCTGCCGCCGGTGCACCTTTTCCTACTACTCGTCTTCCTCCTCCTACTACAATTAGTTCTAGTATAAATTTATTATTATATAACAAAATAATTCTTGGTATTAGGAAACAACACCAAACATCGTAATAAAAGTTACATAAGAAATGAATACATCAACCAAAAAAGAACTACAGTGTATGAGAATAGCATTCCATTAAATATATTACAATGGTATAACTGTAAGAAAAATAGAAATACCAATAAATACAATAATTCACATTGTATAAGAAATATACGTCAGAGAGCGAGATGGAACTACACTATAAAAGAAGACTGAAAATGTAATATACATTCAACGAAAAGACCACAGTAAAAGTGAGTTATAAAACATTGTAAAGTAACGAGAGAGAAAAATATTAAATAAAACGAGAAGAGAAAAAAAGAAGAATTCAAGCGTTTGGAAAATAATAATTTGGAAAAGAGTTAAAGTAAAAATCATTATTTAGTTTATAATTATAA
>NC_069002.1:33595096-33595977 GCF_001194135.2 Octopus bimaculoides | reverse complement strand
ATATATACATATATATATATATATATATATATATATACATATACATATATATATATGCATGTATACGACGAGCTTGTTTAAAATTGGCAAACAGGACACAGTAGTGTGTTGATAAGCCAGCTGGAGGAGATGTCCTCCTGGGGCTAATACTCACATATACATATATATGTAAGCGCACACGTTCATGTCAATGTTTGGAGAAAACGAAACTGACACACAGGCTCACATTACTGCAAATGAATTATGCTTCCTCCAAAACTTCTTCAGTACACTTTGAAGCGTTCGATGTTGTTTTGTCTTTGGGTATTTCTCTCAGTTCAATAGTGTTATTGATATTTTACAAGATACAGTCATATTTCTACCTATAAAAATACAAGCAATACAAATCACGATTGGAAAATATTGTAAAGAAACTGAAGTGTTTTCTATTAAAAATAAATAACATGTTATATAATTGTTATGTAAGATATTATTTTTTTAAATATTCGTACGTATTTTTGTTGTCTGTGAATTTCTTTCATGTATTTCAAATCTCGTGAAAGACAAAAATAAACATCAATGATTATATGCAGGATTCACAAATTCATAGCAATTTCATTTCGTTTTCAGAAAATGTAAGTAGGATTTGAGTTGATTAATAAGCATTAAATGAAATTGCGCTCAGGTATGTTGGCTCTGTAGGTTCAGGAATGGCTGTGTGGTAAGTACCATACTTCCCAACCACATGGTTCTGGGTTCAGTCCCACTCTGTAGCACCTTGAGTAAGTGTCTCCTATAGCCATAGACCAACCAAAAATTGGGAGTGGATTTGTTGGACGGAAATTTTAAACAAGCTCGTCGTATACATGCATATATATATATGTATATGTATATATATATGT
>NC_069002.1:33589976-33594453 GCF_001194135.2 Octopus bimaculoides | reverse complement strand
TATATATATATATATATATTTGATATATTACGGTTCGTTATTTATTGTTTAATGTCGTTTTGCTCCAGCTAGGACTACCTCGTGTTTAAAATATATTAGTGCTTTTGATATATTGTCCGCCATAGGGGGCGAATTGTTTGCATTGTGTGGGAATTGCGCCCGCACAACATCATATTGATTTTTATGATGTCTTATATATTCATACGTGTGTGTTTTCTTGTCTGTGTTTGCACTACACCACCTCTTGATAAAAAGGTTGGTGTGTTTACGTCCCCCCGTAACTAGCTGTTCGGTAAAAAAAAAAAGACCGATAGAATAAGTACTAGGCTTTTAAAAAGTGACCTCCCCCCCCTTTGGTTAATTGCTTGGACTAAAAGTATTCAAGGCTGTGCCCTAGCATGGAGGCCGTGAAATAACTGAAAGAACTAAACGAAAACATATATATGTGTGTGTGCGTGTATGATGCGTACGTGAATTGAGAGAGAGAGAGAGAGACAGAGAGAGAGAGACGAGGAGAAAGAATAAGAGAGACTGAGGAAAAGTGTGTAGGAAGAAATTTAATGAAGAAATGCTAAATGCAGAAGCACTCATTCAGTGTCATGTAGCTGCGATATGTACTTTTAATCCTCAGTCTCATGCAATGGAATCAAACACATAAACTATATATTCAAGACTTGGAGCACTGTTAGCATTGTTGTATTAAGGGTTTTCGTACGTTCCGAGAAGTGTCTGCAGGCTATTTGTGAAATTCTTCATCTAATGGCATATCCTATGTTAAGCTACTATCTGTTTTGCTCTTCAAGTTTGCAGAATACAAATATTTCAAAACCGATTAAAAATTCACAACTGATTATTAAGTGAAGATGCAGAAGAATTACACGTGCACTTGCTAACAGCCCCAGGCGTATGTCACTAACGTACACACTCACACCCACACACACCCACATACATACACACACACATACACATACACACACACACACACACACACACATATATATATATATATATATATAAATATATATATATATATATATATATATGCACATATGCATGCATATATGTACACACACACATATACATATCTCTCTCTCTCTCTCTCTCTCTCTCTCTCTCTCTTTATATATATATATATATACATATATATAGGTACAGGGCGTCAAAATCCGTAAACAACATGAAATACGAAAACAAATGAATTGAGTACGCAAACAACGAGAGAAACAAACGTAAAACAGGACAAGTAACATAAAGAATGACACTTCATGTGTTGTCGGCTGTGCATCTACTCCTCATTTCGAACAATGAACGACATGAGTCTTTGAAGGCTTCTGCAAAGATAAAATTCGGTATATTTGCTGAGGACCAAAGTTGATACCAAAAACCGGACAGATATACACACATATATATATATTTGTATTTTGGTAGAGAAATAGTAGTTTTGACTGCTATTTCTAGTTTTAATTATGTTTATATAAATTTACCTATAATGTTTTTTTAACACATTGACCTACTTGTTAAAATTACTAATTATTAATTAATTATTAATTTTTACCCTATATCTGTATGAATTTATATATATATATATACATATATATGTGCGTATGTGTGTGTGTCTACACGTTTAAACATAGGCACACACAAACACTCAAACAGATACATGTTTGTACATATGGTTTTCTTTGAATTTTCATATATATCGACCATATATTACACACTTATTGGGGGGTGGGGGCTTTTGGTATTTTCGGGTTTATAGGGCGAAATCCATAGATATTTTGATATTAATAAATGAAGGTATTAGAATAGGAACCAATAAGTCCTTCAGTCACGTTGCAACCTGTGAAGTTTATTAATGATAGAACTTATACATACTGGCCAGTATGGGGATCGAACCCATGATGCCATTTGTAGTATTAGCATGGCACTGTGACCAACTAAGCTAACTCGCCACATTAAATATATATATATATATATATATATATATATATATATATGTGTGTGTGTGTGTGTGTGTGTGTGTGTGTGTGTGTATTAATATGCATCCACTTAGATATACAAATTCACACACACATGCACAAACACACACATACACAAACACATACATACACGCAAACACACACACACACGCATATATGCTCGTGACTGTGTGTCTACATACATATTTCATGTCTACATACAATTTACAAAATATAGTTTTTGTCGCATTTGGAAGTAATTAAATTAAGTATATTTATTAATTCATTATTCCTTTGTTTTCCAAATATCATTGACGTATTTACATTGCATATACTTCTTGTTATTTTTGTTTATTATTGTTGTATCTTATTTGATAAATATTAACATACAATATTCTACAAACATTATAATTAGCAAGAATGAGGCGATAGAATATTCAATGTGAAGTTAGTTGAATTAACATCGAGTTAATAGCTGGAATTTATGTGGTGAATCTACCCCTTCTCAGTAACTGTTTGTATGCATGGTTGCGCCAATGTATTTATTTCTTGTTGACATAGTTAAGTGGCCCCAGCTTAATATTTCTAACAACCCTTCATTCCCCTTAATGTCAGCAACGCTACCATCTTTATTTCACCTCTCTTTTCTTGATCCTCAGCAATGTTGAAGTAAATCTAATGGTTTTTGAGTGCTTTTGATTAACTTACAAACATCTTCCACACTGCAATTGTATGTGTGTGTGGGTGCGTGTGTATGTGTGTGGGTGTGCGTGTGGGTGGGTGTGCGTGTGTGCGTGCGCGTGTGCGCGTGTATGTGTGCGTGTGTGTGTGTGTGTGTGTGTGTGTGTGTGTGTGTACAGGAACACCCAAAGATTTTGGAAAATGCAGTAGGATTGCAACCTGCAATCTGTGCCTGTGGACATAATCTTGATGCTTCGGACTTTGCAGTTAACGTGTTTTTATACTTCGTTATAGTTAGACTACACTGCACCCTTTTGTAATTTTGTGCCTCCTAAGAATTCTTGTAGAGCAGATTCCCTCACAGAGTTTTACGTCTATAGGAAACACTTGTACATTGCGCATCGCAGTGGAACTGAAGACGAAACCATGAGGATAGAAAGCGAGCTTCTTCACCACAAAAGCAAGCTGTGGTTGTACGTGTGCGTGTGCATCTACTTATATACGTATGCAATTCTCTGTACCTTTGTATAGACTTACAACCAATGATGGAACACCAAGCAGTGAGAAATGAAGTTGATATGAATATTTTCGGCGTATTTTATTAGCTCAGCATTCAAAAGAGTGAAAAACTTTCAAACCTCAAAATTGTAAATGTATTTCGGAAATTATATTTTTTCTTGCTGATTTTTTTCTTTGAAAGTTCATCAGGTTGTCGTTATATTTATTTATTTGCATATTTATTAATTTTTGTCCGATTTCCGATTTATTTTTTGTCGATTTTTGAGACGAGACAACGATTTGTCTAGTTATTGGTTACAAAGACAATGAATGTGACGATTCATTTTTCTGCCAAAACGTTGTCTTGGAATATTGGAAACAGGATCAGAAGACCTGAGAATTGACATTTTAATGACCATAGATTACTTACCTGTCCGAAGTAAATGGTCGAAAGGTGTGTTAAGACAGTAATGGAATATTTGAATCTGATTGGTATCTCCGTCCCTTCATCACGTTTGGTACATCTTTTTTGTTTACTAATTACCTGAATGTTATTCACTAAAACCACTCTCTCTTTCACTCACTCTTCCCTTCATCTCAGTCACTCACTTTGTCTCTCTGTCCGCTTCTCTGCATTCATCTCTCTCCCTATCACTCTCTGTCTGGTTCTGTATCTCTCCCTTACTCTCTGTCTCTCCCTTCCATCTCCCATTAATTGATACGCACTCACGCGCACGTGAGCAAACTTTTTTCGTTATAGTTATTTGACAAAAATCTATTTGTCAAAACGTCCATTTCTTTAACTTTATTACATTATTAAGCTCATATAATTTTCATCATTTGTCTGTCATCCTCTGCCTGCTGTCGTCTACATCCTGTCTATAATTTTATATTTTCTTATTTGCTAGAGTACTTTTTTTATATATATTTCGTCCTCCACCAACTCCTCGTCAATTTAATTCACATTTCTCTCTCTCTCTCTCTCTCTCTCTCTCTCTCTCTCTCTCTCTCTCTCTCTCCCTCTCTTTCTCCATCATTTTACTATTATTCAAATTCTTCTACCTAGCCTCAATATTTTCTTCTCTATATTGCCGGGATCATGTCATGCCGCAACTCAAAACTGCTTCTGTCATTGGAAAGATAAAAAAAATTGGAAGAAAATTTGGAGAAGAGAAAAAGAAGATTGAGTTACAGCAATAAACGTATATGAATCCACTTATGTGTGGTTCTCTCTCTCTCTCTGTCCACACTCCTCTCCCTATGGATATATATACACACAAGCACACACACACAGACACACATATTCATATATATATATATATGTATATATATCGTATATA
>NC_069002.1:33588634-33589894 GCF_001194135.2 Octopus bimaculoides | reverse complement strand
TATATATATATATATATATATATATATTCATACATATATATATATATATTCATACATGTGTATGTGCATACATATCATATCTATTCATACATATATAAGGTTAAACTTCGGTTATTTCTGTTGTGAATATTTAGGCTTCATCGCTAATCGAACCAAACTGAATGGGCAGATTTTAGTAGTGATGGTCCACTCGTAAGGTACGTCCTGAGATAAAATGATTGAAATTTGGTTCAAACATAAAACAATTGGTCATCTGACGAAAATGTGTACCCAACGGACAAGGCCCAACCTGTAAAAAACTATAGCCAAACAAACCAGCCTCCAATATATGAGGTGAAATGGGACCTCAAGCCACTGCACGACAAATACCCGACTGGAATCAGGGTCATTGATGTAGATCGGCTCTTCAAAATCGGTGGGTGTCCGGATATTGTCTAAAACGGGAACCTGAATGGTATATCATTGCTGCTAAGAACCACTCCGTTCGAACAAGCAAATTAACAGAGTATTTCATAAGATATAAAATCAGGTCATTATTCCACATATGCTGAGAGCATGCATGGAGAATCGACCACCTACTCTGTGGATGAAGCCGTCTGGCACTATCAGAATACTTTCAAAGACATAAAGCGGCAACTCAACACATACTCCAGTTAAGATGCTGCGCATACAATCACCCTCACAAAAGATGGTGGGAACACAAGACAACGCAAGCTGCTCAGAATGCCGATGATGCACGATTTAGATATGCCAGTGTCATCTAATTTCATTTCTAATTGATGTTGCAACCCCAGCCAACACATCTCTGAGAAGGTTTGAGAAATTGAGCAAGTGAGAAATAATAAGAATGATATATAATATTAAGAAATATGTTTTCAAATTTTGGTACACCAGTAATTTCAGGCGTGAGATTTTGTCGATTACATCGACCCCTGTGATCGTTTGGCGCGTATTCTACCGACCCAAAAACTTTGAAAAGCAAAGTCGATCTCATTGTAATTTGAACTCAAGATATAGAGGGAGATGAAATGCCGTTAAGCCTTTTGGGAGCGTGTTAACGATTGCGCCAATGATTGCGCCAACGATTGCGCCAACACGTTAGTTCAAGCATGCGTGTTCAAGCATGCGTGTTCAAGCATGCGTGTTTACGCATGCGTGTCCGTAAAAGTACATTGCGTTATTAACATGCGGCGTTCAAAGTGAAAGTAAAGAGACAAACTTGCCCCAGTAATTTATGAAACTTCTCCATAACGATTGATG
>NC_069002.1:33582331-33587868 GCF_001194135.2 Octopus bimaculoides | reverse complement strand
TATATATATATACATATACATATACATATACATATACATATACATATATGTGTGTGTGTGGTGTGTGTGTGTGTGTGTGTGTGTGTGTGTGTGTGTATTTGTGTTTGTGTGTCTGTGTGATTCTATCTCTGGGATTTGCGTTTTTGTGTATTTTATGCGCGTCTTATTTAAAAGTTGTATAGATTGATATTTCTGTATCGCCTTTATCATTTTCAAAATATACATTTCAGCATTAGTTAAACATTGTCGTCATAGAAATAATCCCGTTGTTGACAGAAACAAGTGGTTTCAAACTTACAGAGCATCTCATTGAGAATCTTATATCTCCCAGTAGGTTGCTGTAATATTATTGAGAGTAGAAATGTCTCTAGTCTTCCAAGCAGATATTCCTTGAAAGCTGATATTTCTTTAAAAGACCTCATGCAAGGGGTATCATCGTGCAGCCGCATGGTAGACAAGTAATATAAGCAGTAACTGCAATAGCATGAATAGTGAATTGGTGGAAGATATAAATGTAGTTGTAATTTGATGTTAAAAATCGGAGCAGTTGGAGATGTTATTCATATAATACCATTCCGGAATTTTATAGAATGTATTTGCCATTAAATTGCCAAGTGAAATCACCGAAGAACAAACAAGGTTTATAAAAAATAAAAAATATTTATATAAACGGATAAGTAAACAAAATATTTATTTGTATCCCTTGAAAAGATTATTTCCAAGCTACAGTTTGTAAAGTGGTCTATTATAAATATTTAGATGCGGTTGTTAGTGAAGCAAAGAAAATTTAGTATCAGAGAAAACCATTTATTGTATACAACGGGATTTTAATAAAAAAAAAATACATAAAATAAAGTAAGTTGTGTGCGTGTGTGGAAAAAGAAGTGTTGCGGTTTCGTTCCAATGTTGTCCCTGAAAATGTATTTATAGAAATTGTTGGGTTCCAGTTGATCCGATCAACGGAACAGCCTGCTCGTGAAATTAAAGTGGAAATGGCTGAGCACTCCACTGACACGTGTACCCTTAACGTAGTTCTCGGGGATATTCAGCGTGACACAGTGTGACAAGGCTGGCCCTTTGAAATACAGGCACAACAGAAACAGGAAGTAAGAGTGAGAGAAAATTGTGGTGAAAGAGTACAGCATGATTCGCCACTATCCCCTGCTGGAGCCTCGTGGAGCTTTAGGTGTTTTTCGCTCAATTAACACACACAGCGCCCGGTTTGAGAATCGAAACCGCGATCCTATGACCGCGAGTCCGCTGTCCTAACCACTGGGCTATAGCGCCTTCACTTTTATAGAAATATATTCGTGTCTAAAATTGTTCCTGCTTTATCCCAGCACACATTTCACACAGAATGATATAAATTTTAGCGGAATAACAATGGTTTGATTTCATTGATGTTGGACCCAAAATGAGTGGTACTGCTCCCTTTAGGGATTCCAAGAGGCCGTCGAACAAAAGTGGAACGATAATGGGGTAGAGATTCATGTAAAAACAATACATTATTAGCTTCTGGCTTTTCTATCTTTCTTATGTTTTCTGGTGACCGTTCCTTTGACTTATTTTTCTTTCGTTTTTTAGGGTTAGTAGCTCCATTTTCGTTCTTCTCCTTTGTTTTTCGTTTCACACTTCTGTCTCTCTTTCATTTCCTCAGTGTGGTCTACACTGTTTTCCTCCTCTGCTTGTGCTTTTTTTTGCTGTGGCTGTGTGAACTCATATAGAGGGCATTTGGTCTTCATATGACCTCTTTCCCCGCATATGTAGCAATTTGGTTTCCTTCCCTCTACTACAACATTTAACGTTCTCTCAACCCCCACCTCTATCTGGTAGGGAATTATGTGTCCTCGAATGTGGAAAAGAGCCACATTTCGAGTCCAAATCCCCAGCATTTGCGCACATTTGATTTCGGCACTGGTCCCAATTCCGGCTCCTCCTTGGTTGCAGCCAGTACTGTTGCAACCAACCACTCTGGTTTAATTTCTGGTGTAACTCTGGGAATACGTATTTTCACACTTCTTCCTCTATAACTTGGTAGCAATGCTATTTTTGCACTTCTTAAAATGTTGGTCGCATGCTCGGTTGCCTCTTCTTTAGTGGCGAACCTCACCTCTACTGTACCGAACTTTCTTCCTCTGTTGATGTAGGTGGCTTCATTCACAACTTCACCCAGGCACTCCTCGATTTCCTCTTCCGTCACCATTTCAATTTTACAGGTTTCGACAGCCTGTGTACGATACACAGCTGTTGTCGGAATTCTGTTTCCTTTAGTCTCTTTTGGGGGGCACAATTTGTATGAGTCTCCCTCAACTTCTATCAAATTCTTGCTTCTGGTCACCTCCTCCATATCCAACTTGATTAACCTGGTTTCTAGCGGCACTGGCTTCCTCGCCGCAGTGGCCTTGGCGTAGCTCTCCATATTGGAGACACTACCACTTGCCATAGCTGGGAAAAATTGCAGCGGCTCGCGTGAAACGTAACTGTAATGATTCCACAAAAAAAACACAATTATTTACAGAGACAACTTACAGTAATTCACACAGTTTCACAATAGTATTCACAATAATTCACAGAGCCGTTATACCGCTGAGCAGTTCGACCGGCGTGCTAACGATTCTGCCAGCGGCCATTGCAGTGCAGGAAGAAAAGTGAAATGGAAGAGACCGTGAGTTTGTGTGTGTGTGCGCTCGTGTATGCTTGTGTGTGTTTTTGTAGTCATTTTGTGTGTATGTGTGTGTATGTGTGTGCCTGTGCGTTTGTGTTTGTCTTTGTGCATCGTGTTGTGTGTGTGTGTGTGTGTGTGCGTGTGTGTGTATGTGCGTGTGTGTGTGAGTGTGTGTGAGTTTCAGATGTTGCCATTTTTTGGTGATCGAAATTGTGGTAATCAGTGGAATAACCACTTTTTGGAGAAGGGAATTCTAAGAATGTTGCTAGGGATTAAAGCCAGATTTAGTTGTTCTGTCTAATCTTTCCAACGATCGCGTTTAAGTGCCCACGATACCTCGTTTATCTTAGATAAATATGCCAGATTGTAATTTGAATGTCATCAATTATGTAACTATGCAGCCATTACACCGTCATAGATCGACATCACATATATCTCAACAGTCAAAGAAAGAGACGTATGATGAGATAAAAATATCGTTTAACCTTATTTATCAGATTTGGTGTTGAAATAAAGAAAATATTGGTTCTGACAGCAGCCACCGTAGCGATACATTAAATATAGTAGATCAAGATAAATAATGTCTTTAAAAATGATGAGATAGTCACGGATGAATTTCATTGTTATCACGGGTCTGCTGAATTATAAGTGCTCTCGAGTTAATAGTTATCACAACCCTGGCTACCAACGCCCGTCGCATTACTAGCTCAAAGTATACCCCTAACACAAACAATAGGGAGTAACACGGGAGCCTTTGTATTATCCCGAAATATATTATTAGGAATAAAATCTAAATCAATTTTAAATCGTATTTTCTGTTTTTAGAGAAATACAGAATTGGTTGCATAAATCTGAATGATCGATATCTTAGAAAAAGACGTGGTAATCACGGTTGGAATGCCTTGGGTTATGTCTGTTTGATCAGGATTAACTCAGACTTAGGCATTTACAAAAATAACAAAACAAGAAAAAAGTTTATCGGTATACACTTTACATAAAGAACAGTTTGAGTTCAATAACCGATTCGAAGGAGGTGGGGTGGGGTGTGGTTGTAAAAATCACGTGTTTGCTCGCGCGCGCACGTATGTTTGTGTGTATGTATGGGTGAGTATGTGTGTGTTTTGTGTCTAACAGAGCTTAGACCGGGATATATAGCTATTACTGTGATGTGGAGTCAACCTAATATTCATACACTGCCGCAAAGTGATATTACATATTGCCTCTTACTTGTCTCAGCCATTAGCCCGCGGTCATGCTGGGGCACCACCGTGAAGTATTCTTTAGTAGACTGGATTGAGCCCCAGTACTTGTTTTCTAAAAGCCTGGTACTTATTCATTCAATATATTTTGCCGAACCGCTAAGGAAAGGGGCCGTAAATACACCAACAACTGTTGTGAAACGGTGGTCAGGGAGACAAATACACACACAAAGACACGCAGACATATATACATACACACACACACACATACACACATACACGCATGCGCACACGCACTCACACACAAACACACATATATAGATACATACATACATACATATATACATACATATATATGACGAACTTTTTTCAATTTCCGTCTACCAAATCTACTCACAAGGCCTTGGTCGGAAAGAGACTATTGTAGAAAACACTTAACCAAACTGCCACAGTGGCATGTAGCCATGTAGTTCTGGAGTAAAGTCTTTCCAATAGGCTTAGTCGTCAAGGATCCATGAAGTGACCTTTCCATATCGACCTCACATTGCTTTTCAAAATAATGTTTTTTCTGGTCTCAGTATTGTGGTATGTCTGTTCATTTTTAACTTTTCTCTTGCCAACAAGGCCATACTTATACACATTTAAAGCAAAAGGGAACAAACTGTCGAATAGTGCTCTGCTACGGCTTGTGATAGTCGGTGGCAACAAGGGATTACTACAGACAAACCTTTTATCTTATCTTCCTTGTACTTCTGCAAATGTACCCGACAGCCCGATTATTATAAACAGCAATATTGAGTAGATTATCATACGCCTTCCTAGAAACTTCCCTGACAAAAGCATAGGTAAGAAATAAACAGAAAACAAACAAAAAAACGGCACATTATATAATACGAAATCAATGAGTAGTTACTGTCTTGGAATTTAGGTCTTCTTTAAAAATGATGGCCCGAATTGAAACAGCAGTAACATCAAAACCAAAGAAGAAAAATATTAACGACAACATCAACAACAACATTCAAATCATCTATACAAGCACGTCAGCTACAGACACGATTTTTTTTTTTAGTTTCCTTCTAATGTAGCAATCTGTTCATTGAGCGTTTCTTTCGTGACGTTCACTATTTTCTTTGGTATGAAACAATGACTCAACGAACTAAACAGGTGGAGAATTGAGATATACTTTAGAGAACAGACAGTCACAAAAGAGAAAACACAAACACTTAACGAATCTATAAGAGGGAGCAGTCATAAAATATTTATATTAGAATTCTCTCAAGATTTTATAATCGTGTGCAGACGGAGAGTTGGAGGAAAGAATACTTTAAAGCCATACAATGTTTACTAAACTTAGTTGAAACAACCATAACCTTTTTTTATTACTAACAACCGACACACACACCAGTTCGTACACTACACACATATTCACTCATATACAGATAAATATACGCATAGATACATAAACTCAACGGCGTAAATATACACATACATATTATGCGGGGACAGGCTAAAAAGCACACAGGCTTACGTAGTTATATCTATATATACATATTGATAGATAGATAGATAGAGATATAAAGAGAGAGTGAGGAGTGGGGGAGAGAGAGGATGAAATACAGAAATGTATACATATATATATATATATATGTATATATATATATATATGTATATAT
>NC_069002.1:33573738-33582056 GCF_001194135.2 Octopus bimaculoides | reverse complement strand
ATATATGTATACATACATGCATACATACATATAATTATATATATGTATGTGTGAGAGTATAAATGTGCATATACATACACGCAATTCATTATACGTACACATATACACGCGTCTACGATGTATATTAAATATTAAAATATATCATGATTACAACATTGGAACGACGTATGTAGGAATTTGTGCGAAATTTTTAAAACGTCGGGAGAAATTAACTGTGTACAATCCGCTATTAAGTATTACATTAATTATAAGTTAAAATTTATATTCACTTCTATAAAACCGACATGACAACAGAATGTATGTATTGATATACGAAACCATTCTCTACTAAAATACCAGCTATGTTTTAAAATTGGAAGCAGTGACATTCTGGATAGACAAATATAAGTGCTAAGAAAACCTGTACATTGTCAAGAATTTCTTTTGGTCAACATTTGCAATCTTATATAACATGGTACTGGAAAGATTCTTCAAAGACCACTTCATAGTTTGGAATAAGTAGGACGTCCCAAGATTCCGTAAAGAAATATACAGCGTTTCTGCATCTGCCCAGTTCATTATTGTAATAAAAGACGGGGAAGTCCCATTTTTTGTACATTTAAATAATTAAAGGAAATGAAGCAGTTACAACAGATCTCTAGTGCAGGAACAGAGATGGGGATAAATGGAAGAAGTGGAGATCTTCATTGTGGGGATATGTGAAAGAACAGAAGATACAACCACATTATTCAAGAATCGGAAGGAATTGAAAGTGAATGAGAATTTCAAAACAAAATAAAATTTCATCTACTGCACCGTATCCCCACGCTGCAATTAATGTTATAGTTGGGAAATGGGACAAAACTAACCAACCGCTTAAGTTATTAGCTCCAGGAAAACATCATTGTTCAAGGTATAAGGATGCAGTCCGTCGGGAGCCAGCTGGAAAAGATGTTTACCTGGGGTTAAAACAAAGGTAGTAACATCGTCCTTACCAGGACTACTGATTTACGTTGGCAAGTAGATTTTCTCTCTCTATATATATATATGTAATTACACACACGCACATATATATATATATATATAAATACACACATGTAATTTTGTATATGCGCTATGTGTGTTTAAGACTTCCTGTTTGCATTTGTTTTGCTGTCGGTTGAGAACCGAATGCATTTTCCTATAGGTCGACGTAACCTTGCAGTTCACCAAAACGAAACTGCTAGCATAAATACCAGGAACATGCTGGTCGCATTAGAAATTCAAAAAAAATAACTTTTATTTCCATTAACGTATATAGGGAGCTTCAAAATTACGTATATAGGTAGCTTCCAAATAACGTATATAGGTAGCTTCAAAAATGGAATTTTACAATAGAAATACCGTTTTGTATACAACGTGTGATACTTTGAGAAAACTGAATTCTGAGAATATCATATGATTGGCTAAAATCTCAGCAGAATATTTTTTCGGAAACAAACATTGCGTTGTTTTAAACAAAGAATTCGTATAAGACAGATAAGACAGCAGTGAATTGCACTTCAAAGAACGGATAGTCACGACTAGAACGGCTGTCAACAGACATGCATCTGATCAGAGATAATCTAAGGTCAAATAACAGCAACAATGGGAACAACAAGAGCTGAACCAGCAGCAACAGTAGCAGCGCGAGAAATGCACCAATAATAATAATAATAATAATAATAATAATAATAATAATAATAATAATGGAAAACGCGATTAGGAATACTGATGTTGATAGATAATGTGAAGTCAGTCATAATATCATGTGTGTGCGTGAGTGTGTGTGTGCTTGCGTGTCTGTGTGTGTGTGCTTGCGTGTGCGTCTATCTGTGTTTCTATGCGTGAGTGCGTTCGTGCGTGTAGGTAAGTGCTGTAACGGTTTACTAAGCATCCAAGGTTATAGCAGAGACGGTTGTTATGGAGCCATTGCAGATTTCTGATATAGCGGATATAGAATTGTTAAAGTGCACAACAAACGTGAAGGCAAGACAAACATCTCAAGACATATATATAGTATTATTATTTGCAAAAATACAAAGTCTTACAGCTGTTTCTGGGATATGACAGAGCATGGGATATTCCGCCATCAGACACAAATAGGGAAAATGAGAAAGGCATAAATTATGCAATGACGACAAAGAGGACAGGAGTAAAGGAATAAGGAGAAGAACAGAGAGACGAAAAAAAGAAGCATAAAAGTTCACAGCTCAAATTACCGATATTGTAAAAACAGCTGTAAGACATTGAATTTTTTTTGCAATAATAATAATAATGTATATGGCTTGAGATGTTTGCCTTGCCTTAACGTTTGTTGTCCTCTTTAATAATTATACATAAACACACCCACCCACACACACATACACACACACACACACAAACATATATATATATATATATATATATATATATATATATATATATATATATATATATATGCATACGCAGATAGATAACGGGCCACATCATCAAAGGGGGCTGCTCTGCAAACTTGTTGAAGCAGTTACGAAAGACTATCAAGTCCAAACCCCCAGGAATTCTGGCGGAAGTGACCCTGTTTCATGATGACAAATCTCGAGAACACATGACCTTCCTTTCAATGACTGTTGTGCGTAAATGTGGATTTGAACTGGTTGATCATCCTACGTATTCTCCTGATTTGGCCCCATCTTTTTACTTTCTGTTCCCCAAATTGAAAAAAGAACACACTTGATTGGAAAACAGTATGGCTGTGATTTTCATGTCATATCTGATATAGACACAAGTAATAAAAAAAAACGGAAAAATAATCCGAGATCCCAAAACCTCATCAGTTCGTGCTAGCACGAGGCCAAACATCCCTGAAAGTTTCATCTGAATCCACCCAGCGGTCCTTGAGATATCTTGTACACGTCAAATAAACAAACACGACTGCAAACAATGCCTCAGCCTTAGCGAAGGCGGAGTTAATAAAGAAAATGATGTTCTCAGAGAGCATTGTCAATTATAAACCCTTCATATGGTTATCTCTGCTTGAATGGAATATAAAATCACTCGAGCAGAAAGAAAATCCGCTTAAACCATTGTTGGTGACGGAATCTACTTAAGCACGTAATGGTGATGAAAGAATCCAATCACTTTTGATAATAAGGTTAATGAACCTTACAAAACGACATATCTTGTTATCTTATACCATGTTAAGTCAGAAAGATGACAGAATCGTTAGCACGCCAGGCAACGTGCTTAGCGGCATTTCGTCCGTCTCTACGTTCTAAGTTCAAATTCCGTCAAGGCATACTTTCCCTTGGATCCCTTTCGGGTTCGATAAAATGAGTGTAGTTGCAGACTGGGCTTGATGCAATTAATTTAAAGCCTCCTTCAAAATTATTTACCCTGTATCAAAATCTGAAATTAATATTATGCCATGTTAAATTTCCTGTGTGGAGGCGCAATGGCCCAGTGGTTAGGGCAGCGGACTCGCGGTTATAGGATCGAGGTTTCGATTCCCAGACCGGGCGTTGTGAGTGTTTATTGAGCGAAAACACCTACAGCGCCACGAGGCTCCAGCAGGGGTGGTGGTGAACCCTGCTGTACTCTTTCTCTCACACTTTCTCCTTGATTCTGTTGTATCTGTATTTCAAAAGGGCAGCCTTGTCACGCTAATAATCCCCGAGAACTACGTTAAGGGTACACGTGTCTGTGAAGTGCTCAGCCACTTGCACGTTAATCTCACGAGCAGGCTGTTCCGTTGATCTGATCAACTGGAACCCTCAACGTCGGAAGCGACGGAGTGCCAACAACAATCAAAATCTGAAACTAATATTATGCCATGTTAAATTTCCTGTGCGTTTAAGGCATGTTCCCATTAATTAAATAATACTGAAGACTTGTACATACATGAAGTTAGGATAGGCTCAGTCAATTACGAAGATTTGTTGAGTAACCACACTTAATTACTGGGCCCAAAATCATTTCAGAAATAAGGCCATTTCCATTATGAAGAAATATGTGTATATTGAAGACAGGAGAGTGTTGAGTTTACGGTATAGGGATATCACCATTAATGATTTGGTATTAAATGTTGGGTAAAAATAAATTGGAGAGTTTTATGACTAAGGATATTAGCAGACAATTGTCAAAATTTAATAAGGATGGAATAATTTATTTTTCTGTTTGTATTGTAATAGAATCATATAAAGATAAATTTAAACTGAGTGATAAATACATTATCTCTATAACAGGAAAGTCATTTTTTAATATAAGAATTATATTGCTAAGATGTAAAGTGCAGAAATGTTACAAATAGGAAATTTAATCGCACAAAAAGAAATATATGTAACATTTAAAAGGAAATCTTTATATATACTAAATATTTACTGAAAATATAAAAACGTAGTGCAAAAGTATATAAGATGTCAAACTAAAGATATCTAAAAAAGGTAAGATAAACAAAGCAAATATAAATCAAACGTAACTGTAGCCAGGAACATATGAGAATAGTATTTCAGGCAGCTAGGTGGTAGAATCATGAGTAAGCCGATCAAAACATTTAGCGACATTTGGTCAGTCGGAACGTTTTGAATTAAAATTCGGCCGAGGTCGATAAAATTGGTACGAGTTAAACACTGGTATCGATGGAACCGACTTGGCCGCTTCGACAAGACCGCTGGACATGTGCCAAAATTTGAAACCAATTGTATTAAATATCTACTATAATAAAACTCTATTGTATTTCTTCGTCACAACATATGAATGAGAAAGGAAGGAATGGGTGATGATAAATTTCGTAGTGGGATGATGGAAGTTCTACGGGGAAAAAATCAAGAACGTATATGGTATACTTTTAATAAATTAACATCATATTAAAATCATTGTCAGAATTAAACGGCAATATAAAGTATAAGTGATATGTAATGAAGGGACGTTATATACGCATTTAAAATACTAGCAGTGTATGAGTGTATGAAATTATGAATTAATCTAATGCGAAAAATATTTTAACTTCTTGCGTTATTTATTCCAACTCTTTTTCTTCAAAAAACACATACAACGCCCGATCTGGGATTTGAAATCGTGATCCTCCGACTGCAAGTCCGCTGCCCTAACCACTGGGCCATTGCGCCTCCACATTCTGACGACTAGACCTTGCATAAATACAAAGGAAGCAATTAAGAGGAATAATACAATACTCAATACAGTCCATCGATACAAATATGACGTGATGAACCTGGCCTATCGGATATTTTGGTGTTACACGCCGCTGGTCACGATGCGCTTTGCGTCGTTTTAGCTTTGGAATGTCGCCACCCCGCTAGCTGATTTAGCAAGCCATAATCTCACTTTCTTCTCTCTCTCTCTCTCTCTCTATCTTTCTCTCTCTCTCTCTCTCTATCTATCTATATCTATATCTATCTATATATATATATATATATATATCCACCGATCGGATGTGAGTTTGGAGGAACGTAAAAGGAATTGTTTCACCCTAGAACATGCCATCCTGTAACGTAGTCGAACTCACGATTGAGCGATCTCGATTGCGACAGCCATGCACACTGATATGAATATATAGAATGCAAAATATAAGTGCAACTTTTCAGTTCAAATATAAATATCGTCACTGCAGAAAAAATGCCTATTCTATCTTTCACCAAATTACTTAACAAGATATACGCAGCTATTAAAAAATACGATTGTTTCTATACTACATGTTATGCATTTCGTGAAGTGTAGAATATCTCACTATATTTGTGTTTTCATTTTCATCAAATGCTAACACGGATGATAACACCAATAACATTCACTTTATAGAATATCATAGACATAAAAGTCAAACTCTGGCATTTTATATTTGTATAATACTTATTGTTGAAAGATTAACTTCAGGTTAGATAATCTTCGAGATAAAATATCGTATGATGTTTTCACAACAAAATAGGATGGTATTACTTTCAGATAGCATTTCAAAGCAGTTATCAAAAATAGATTTGTTATGTTCTTTATTTAAACTGCAAAGGTGACATTGTTGACAATATTCTTCACATCCTTAGGCCCTTGAATCTTCTATAACCCTTTCAGTAACACCTATAAATTTGGGGTCTCTTGCAAATTTTCTGTTTTCATTTTGTAGATCATCAAACTGTATAATTATGTATTTGGTCCAGATAAATGAAACTATAATATATGTTTTAATATGCATAATGCTTAATTAGTAAGTGTTATCGGCCATTTCAGCGTATGAGGATATGGCACATGGTATTTATCATAGCCCACGGCAACACATCTAAATCGAACTGCAAATAAAACACGAAACAAAATTATAAATTATAACTACATGGAACCAAGTTTCAGAAAGTTCTGCTCTATTTTATAAAAAAAAACAACTAAGACAAACAAAAATAATTTTAAAAATTATTTGAAGTATGATTCTTAAGAATTAATTGACTTCTTTGAAATATTTCATAAGGGATTTGAAAAGTACTGGTGTGAAATTGTCGAACAAAATTCTTTGAATATTTTATATATTTGCACCAGCAGAAATACTCACAAGTGTAATTTAATATGCAAGATTAATATTTAAAAAACTTAAATCAACACCTCCGACAATCGCACTATTTTCTCTTACTCAAGATTGAAACCTCATTCTTTCGTATGGTCTAGAGGTACCTCTTGACTCATAAAATATATAAGTCCCAACTGAAATAGGAATCTATGGAAAATTATATGTCAAAATATAGGCGGGAGAGAGGGAAAGAGAGATGCAAAGAGAGAGAGAGAGATGCAAAGAGAGAGAGAGAGAGAGATGCAAAGAGAGAGAGAGAGAGAGAGAGAGAGAGAGAGAGATGCTAAGAGAGAGAGAGAGAGACGGAAAGAGAGAGAGAGATGAAGAGTGAGTGTGTGTGTATCTGCATGGTTATTATCTTTTACTTGTTTCAGTTATTGGACTGCGTCCGTACTGGAGCACCACCGTGAATGTTATATAGTTGCCTAAATCCGGTTCTCCTTCATGAAGGTTCTGTTTGGATTTATGGATACTGAGATGGAATTTCGAGAATGTTTCTCTAAATGTATCTAGGTGTTTATCGCTCCCCTTGTAAGGGGTGAAATGAGGGCTCTTTTCTTACGGCTGATTTGTCCTCTAGTTTCTTGTTGTCCAAAAAATTTATAAGACGGAGGTGTGGGTTCCAGGTCTCACTATCGGTTTTTAGTTCTATGAGATTCGGAGTGGTTGTCGGGGTAAATTTGAAATCTTTTAGTAAGAGACTCATTTCATTTTCGTTCAGGTCTCTATTTGATAAATTTATACTTTCATCGTAGAATGAATGTTTGGTATAGTATAGTATGGGTTTCTAATCTATATTTGAATTGAATCAGAGGTTATGTCCGCATATGATTTTGGACGACTCAAGAAAGTCAAAAACATCTGTTTCATTTTTAATAACACCTTGACCAATTCAAATACAGAAATTCCTATTCCTTCTCCACCTCAAAAGTCCACTAAGTACTAAACAAACAGGCCTGACTATACCAATGCAAAAGCCACGCTCCATTACCTCCCCCTACCTCTCGATATTTGCTTATTCTTTCTTCTCTCTTGCTTGGCAAACCCTACAAAATTCTTTATACATAAAAGGCCAAGAAATCTAAGTTTAAACCACTTTTTTTATAAATCCGAACAGAAGAAAGCGCTATAACCTAAACGAAATGTAAAAAAAAAATATATATTCATCCCAAATTCCAACTTATATATATATATATATGCGTATATGTGTGTGTGTGCGTGTGTATAATGTGTGTATATATATGTGTATACATATACATAGATATAGTTATACACATATGTATACAAATATCACGCAAACACTCGTACGATGTGCTCGCACGTACACGAGCACACAGGCGCGCATACATATACAACATAAAGATATCAACATACATATGTGTACATGTGTGCAGTAATATATATCGATATATGTGTACGTGTGCTCGTGTGTATGCATGTACGTATGTATGTATGTATGTATGTATGAAACTAATTATGTTCGCTGCAATGCAGATGATGAATGGAAGCCAAACAGCTGAAGCCAATAAATTGTAGGTGTCCAGTTGCAATTTAAGGTGTTATTTATTTTTCAATCAGTCTAGTGTATACTCCAGAAACTGATCGCCCGCGAAAAATAGAGTGACGGCCGATAAGAAACATTCAGACAATACATATGGACGTAGAAATTTGCATAGATGCAAACATAATTTTATTTATATATATTTGAATATGTATGTTAACATATATTTATATACAGATAAACGGAGACATATATATGTACTATATATATATATAT
>NC_069002.1:33572316-33572755 GCF_001194135.2 Octopus bimaculoides | reverse complement strand
TATATATATATATATATATATATATATATGAGTATTGTATACAGTTCGCTACATTGTTACGGGCACGGTGTTCGATATTGTACGTGATAGTTATATCACATTTGACGGGCAAGCATATATTTACGATCCCAACACGACGGCTGGAGACTTCATGAAGGAGATCAAGTTTCATAACACGAAGAATTATGGGATATATTAACATACACCAATTGCTATATAGATGTTTTATGAGTTATATTTTGTTTAGATAGACGGACGTGATTGTACGCATACAGAATACAATGTATATAAACATGGAGAGCTATTATTTATTTTCATATATTTACACACACACACAGACACATACACACATATATATATATGTATATGTATATGTGTGTGTATGTAGTATATATATATATATATATATATATGTACTATATATATATATATATATATA
>NC_069002.1:33570070-33571987 GCF_001194135.2 Octopus bimaculoides | reverse complement strand
TATATATATATATATATATATATATATATATATGTACCTACAATTATGCATATGTACCTATAATTATATATATGTTCCTGTAGCTTCGCATATATATATATTTTATGCATATAGACAAACATACATCCACCAGCTCTTTTATAGTATTTTACATGTGACGAATCATCTATATTTTGTGTACCGAAGTTTTGTCGAAGAATAAAATTTTGGGTCTATTATAATAAATTTGATGAAATAACTTAATTTAAGCAGATATGATAGTTTGTGATGATTTACAAACGGCATATCCATGTTCCATAGATACCCCCCTCTCTCTTGTGGGCGGCGAGGGAGATACGGTGAAACTGTTATTCTGACTCGTGGGGCTCGCATTTGCTGTGAACAATTTCCACCCCGATGATAATAAACAATTCAGTGAGTAATTGAAGAATTTCCTTTGAAGTCACACCTGCGGAGATTCTGTAAAAATAATTCTACAGAAATTAAGCTTACAAGCTTCATCCTTGAGTAACTGCTGTCGACGGAAAAATCCTCATACGGGCGCTAGGAGGGAATATATTCTCATTGTTTCGGGACATTCCTCTAGACGTCTAATATCAGTTGCAACTTACAAGGACGACTGACAGATATTCGACCTTCAGTCCTGTTGAATAATCAACAGCACTGCAATTGTGCAGATATTACGGTCCGACTGCTCATAAAGGTAAGCGGAACCGTATGTCACGCATACATATACGGTAAAAGATATTGCATTATACTGTAACACATTTATTTGTCGAGGTCCTATATTTATAATGGGTTTTGAAAAACGGATCCATCCAGATAACTAATAATTTATTAATGCAAATATATGATTTCGAGAAATTAAATTTCAACACAAAGCTTTGTACTGCACTTCTTGTCATTTCAGGCGTTACTTTAAGACCAATGCATTTACCATAGGAAAATGTTAGCGTTCGCATTCACACCCAATAAAAATATTACACCGCTATATAACATCACGCAACTGATACATAATTTGCGTGTGTGAGTGCGTACGTGTCTGTGTCGTGTGTCTGTGTGTGTGTCTCCGTATGTGGGAGTGTGTATGTGCATATATATATATATATATATATATACATATATATATGCATATGTAACACACACACTAGAAGATATATATGTATAGGTATATATAGATAGATATAGATATATACATATGCATCTATACATTAGTAAGTCATGTGTCACCACCATAGATGAACGGCCATATACCTACATATATGCACAAAATATATATACACATGTTTATATATACATACGTACATGCGCATGTGCATATATATATATATATATATATATATATACATACACACATACATATCTTTCGCATTGAATGTGTATGTAGACGCATGCAATATGCTTCTCTTTTTTTATATGACTGGTACTAAATAATGCATTTCTCAGACATATGCCATCGGAAAAGAATAATGCATATTTATTTATTCACTCTATCGTCGATTGAATTTATGGCCCATACCAATTTCCTGGATATGAGGAAAAATATTAATAAACACACAGTAGTTCGCACATGCGTGTATGCGTGCGTGCGTTCGTACATGCATGTGTCTGTTTGCCTGTCTTTCTGTCTGTCTGTGTCTGTGTGTTCAAGTTTATCCGTGACTCTTGAACGTGTGTTCCTTTGTGATCACAAATAAAGTATGATTTGAAGTTTTGGACCTGAAGCGATGAAAGCCTCATAGCCAGAGGTAAGAAGCACAATAAGTTTATAAGCAACCTCAAGGATGCAACCAAACGCACTCTCTACGATGCTTGTGAAAATCTAATGTAAGCATTTGTGTCTTCGCAGTATTTTTTTTTATTCCTACTTTAGCAAAGCTGTTGCTTCGTAACGCCCTAGTTATATATAATTCTTAT
>NC_069002.1:33560433-33569639 GCF_001194135.2 Octopus bimaculoides | reverse complement strand
ATATATATATATATATGTATATATATATATATATGTGTGTGTGTGTGTGTGTGTGTGTGTGTGTGTGTGTATGTACACGTACATGATAGATAGACAGATATTTATATATATTGTATACATGTATATACAAGCGAAGGTCGTTTTAATGCAATTCATTTGGCATGAAAGTGTAATCTGGTATCTGTAGACTGTGTTCTTCATGGAAATATCTCCTTTTCTGAATTAATCCCAATCTCTGACGGTTGCAGTCAAAGTTTATCACTAATTTTATGATATGCCGAATATTTAGATGCGTTCCTAACAGAAATAACACTTGGGTTCTAACACAGATAGCGGGTGTAGAATGATATGATGATCAGGTACGTTTGATTGTATATATAACAGAACCGGAGCGAAATCTGCTACAAGTGAAGTTTTGACGGTTTTTAGTAATTATCTGAGAGAAACATTAGTGTCTGGATGTATAGCAACTTAAATATAAGTGTTAATCATATGAAAGTGCAGTATGACATCTTCGAAAAATGTTTTTGCAATAAATGAAGAGGATATTAAACTAATCTATAGCTCAGCATTCAAGTTGTCTGGTGTTTTAATTTTGTTTATTTTTATTGCACTTTCTTTCTTTTTTGTGGCGTTTTATTTATCTATTTACCTGTTATTTTGTCAAGTGGCTGAAGAAATAAGCAAATCACGTTATCCAATGTTTCATCTAGAATATTTTGATCTCCCTCACTTAACTGTAGTGATAACGGCGTTAATGAGGCTGAACGTTTAATGAGAGGACTTTTTTGTGGCAGTGGTGCAATAGAGAAGCAGACTGACTTCAGTTGCTATTCTAAGACCTCCTCAGTATATAATAGATTAATGACAAAGAAATGGAGAAATGATTCGGTGTCACTTGGAAAGTGATCCGGAAGTAAAAGTTTACGGAAAACATGTCAGCAGATTGGGTAAAGGTATGTTTCAGTTAACATAGGCAACACTAGTGGTCCATGCTAAGGAGTAATAAGTGGATGGGAGAGATCTCGAGACAACTAAAACAAGAAAGGCCACGTAGTAGAACAGCTAAACGACAGAAAGCAAGATGGAAAAACGTACATAGATGATACATTTCAAGCCAAAAAAAGCTTACCAGAATAAAAAAAAAAACCATAGCGTTACTAATGAGGAAAAGAAAACTGAAGCAGTGACTTAAGTGAGGAAAACCCGAAGATTTTAGATTAGTTCAAGGAAGTAATGAGTAAAAAAGAACGAAAAAATATTACCGGCATATATAAAAAATATATATGCGCAGGAGCGGTTGTGTGGCAAGAAGCTTGCTTCCCAACCACATGGTTCCCGGTTCAGTCTCTCTGCGTGGCACGGTAGGCACATGTCCTCTCCTATAGCCTCGGGCCGACCAAAGACATCTAAGTGGATTTGGTAGATGGAAATTGAAAGAAGCCGGTCATATGTATTTATGGATGTATGTATGTATATGTAAGTATGTTTGTGTGTCTGTTTTTGTCCACCCATATTCGCTTGATAACCGTTCTTGGTGGGCTTAAGTCCCTCTAACTTGGCGGTTCGGCAAAATGGACTGAGATAATAAGTACTAAGCTTACAAAGAATAAGTCGAGGGGTCGATTTGTTCGACTAAAGCTGGTGTTTCAGCATGGCTGCAATCACATGACTGAAACAAGTAAACGGATAAAATAAGAATTAAAAAGTGTTAATAGAAGGAATTTGCTATTAACTATTTGCTATTATTATTATTATTAGTATTATTATTATTATTATTATTAATAGTAGTAGTAGTAGTAGTAGTAGTAGTAGTAGTAGTAGTAGTAGTAGTAGTAAGAGGAGGACGAGGAGGAGGAAAGGCAGGTGGAGGATTAGTGGCGGTGGTGATGGTAGCGGGGGCATATTAGTAAGATTATTCATAATAATACTAACATACTATTATTATTAATATTATTTCCTTTGTACCTACTTCTGGTTTCTTATCGAATATTTTTTGTCTACGGATATTCGTCTAGTATATATGTATATATGGCTACCACATACACTTCTGTACAAGAAGATTACCATTTAATATATACATCTATATATATATACATATATATACATATATTATATGTGTTTATGTCTACTCCCTTGTTTTTCTCTAATATCCACATATTTCTATAAACAGAAAAATAAAAATATCACACTGTTTACGTTGTTTGTTGTGTTTGGTTTCTTTCCTTTCAAACTGTTTCTTATGCTGCAGTTATTTTTCTGTTAATGAGATATCATTGATAACTTTGATTAAATGGTAGATATTTCTTATTAGTTTGTACAACGTTCATCTTCTCTCCTGCTTGTCTCCAAACCTTCAGGCCTGTGATAATGAAGTAACGACAAAAACAAAATATTCCACAATTTGAAGATTAACGAGAAAAAAAAGAAAAAAAAACAGAACAGTAGCATCAACGACGACACCAACAGCAACGGCTGAAGGAACAAATGCATCATCAACAACGACAAGAACAACAAGTAATGAGGAGGAGAAATAGGAGTTGGAGTATGGTAAGATTAGGAATATTATGAAGAATTGCGGAGAAAGGAATGAACAAAATATGACAGATGAATGGCTTCTAACATTATTAATAATAATAGTCATATGACGACGATGACGGTGATAAGGTTGATGATGACGACGACAGTGTCGACGACGCCGGTTATGATGATGATGATGATGATGATGTTTATGATGACGATGATGATGAGGTTATTAGCATTAACCTCTGAAAGTACTACAAATAAATATTTTGATAGAATGGAGATGAGGGTGTGATCGACAAGTACTGATTTCAAATAAATTTTGGCACAAGACCAGAGGGTAAGTCGATTAGACAAACCCAAGTGCTCACCTGGTACATATATAAGCGACCGCAAAAGGAAAAGTTCTCCTGGACGGAATTTGAACGCGAAGAGGGTTAGAATGCTGATAAATATTGTTGTCGGTGCTAACGGTTCTGCCAGCTCGCCGCCTTTGAGAAAAAAAAGGAATAATATGAAGGTAGTTAAATGTTCTATTGAACTGCAAGCAACGTTCCAACAATTAGTAATCAATTATATGCATCACAGCAGTGGTAGGCTACAGTATTGCCAGATTTAATTGGACAAAGGGAAGAGATGGAAAACGATGATAGGAATAATCTCACAGGATGATGGCAGGTTAGGAAGGATTCATGCATTTATAGGTGCGATCAGCTTTTACACGAAACGGAGGAGCGAAGATAAACGAGTAAGAAAAGATTAATAAATGTACTGCCCAAAACGGAGAAGATTAGTTCAATACTTGGCAACTATTAAAACGGGTCCCAGTAGTATGCAGCAAGAAGTGTGAAAATGAACAATTTTAGGAGATAAGCACCTACTGGTATAAATACATAACTGAAGATTAAAACGAGTAGAACACTGTACAGCTTCATAGTCAGCTTGGAATTTATACAACAGCTCAGAAACTAAATTAATTCATTGCCTGAAACAAGAATCTATAACTTCTCCCGCCTTCAAAAGCAGCCATACAAACCCCACAAGTGTAGATAATATGGTGAATAAGTGAAATCCTGATGCATATAAGAGTTGCCTGTAATATGTTTCCACAGAGAAATTATATGTCCTGATGAAATGTGTTTATGTCTAACTTTAGTGCTTAACGATGTAGGACGAAATGATATAAGGCATACTATTGGAACCATACAAAAATCAGGTCAGCAATATTTGTTCTTTCAAAGGCAGTGAGCTGGCAGAAGCGTTAGCATGCCGGGCGAAATAATTAGCGGTATTTCGTCTGTCTCTACGCTTTGAGTTCAAATTCCGCCGAGGTCGACTTTGCCCTTCATCCTTTCGGGGTCGATAAATTAAATATCAGTTGCGTATTGGTGTTAATCTAATCAACTGGCTCCCTCTCCAAAAATCTCAAGCCTTGTGCCTAGCTTAGAAAAGAATACTTGTGCTTCCAGCAACCAATGTGATGTATTCTGTTCTCGTAGTTGTATGACCCGCTGGAGAGAACAGAAGATGTACTAAAGATAGAAATAATATTAATGATTGTTTTTAATTAATGGAGGTGAGCTGGTAGAACTGTTATCACGCCTGGTAAAAACCATAGCGACATTTTGTCTGTTTCACGTTCTGAGTTCAAGTAGAGCCGAGGTCGACTTTGCCATTTTTACCTTTTGGGTTTGATAAAATAAGCATCTGTTAAACACTGGGGTCAGTGTTATCGACTTATCCATTCTCCCGAATATGCTGGCCTTGTGCCAAATTTTGAAACCATTAATTACTTCTAATTATAAAACAAAAGACGTGAATTTCATGGAAGGTGACTAATCGACTGGAATCTTCTCCTGGGATGTGACTAGCACTTTATTTTACTAAATCCGGTCGCATAAATCGTTAAATTGTTCTCAGCGGGAAAAAAGAATTCAGAACAGTTACATAAATAATGAAAGGGACTTTGTCCAAGTTTCGAATTATTCTCTTGATCTCCATCCCTACAGCTTACAATATTGCAGAAGACTTAGAATTTAGTATGTTGTGTTTTTCAATCACATCCACCACAACTTTAGGCTAATAATTTAATTTGAAAGTTAAAGTTGTCCTTCGTGGGATTTGAAATCAAACGGTAAAGAGCCGGCACGTATAACAGGAGGCATTTTCTCAAACAATCTAACGATTCAAGTAATATTAACACGTATGAAACAGTAATCAAGAAGGTAAACCAAATGATATTATTACACACATCGAAATGTTAATGGTGTTCTCACCTCATATCACTGAGTTGTTATTAATGGCGGAGTAGAAACCAACCGAGATTTGACGGATGGTATTGTACTGAACGAATGTCTTTCACAATAGTAATACGCCATTTTGTGTGGGTGGGTATAATCCAATACATCTGTATTATTAACTTTATCTTCACCAGTTAAATTAGTAAAATTAGCCATATACTGCTAACGATGTGGCACTATTATCCCTAATAATAGAACAGCAGCAGTTGTTTAATAAGGAGCTTTATTGTCAGCCCTTACAGAATTCGGTATTCCTTATGGTTTATCTCGAATGTCGGTGGACTTCATTAAGCTCAATTGTCATTGGCTGAGTTCGATTAATAACACGTGCTGTAATGAATGTAGATTACGGACCTCACAATTCGTCTAAATAAGATGAAAGAAGAAAACAAAGTGATGATGTCGTTTGGGCTGAAGGCAAGAAAATTAATTACAAATGAATAGAAATTGATGCGAGGACGTGAATACGTGAATGTGAAGTAATTAGTGACATCTAAACGAAGCAATGGGAGTTAGGGACAACAATAAACGAAAAGAAGAAAAAATATATATATATATATATATATTCTAAAACTAATTTTCTCTTCTAAATTCGGAGCTTAATGAAAAAGAAAATAGCTGGACGCTTGAACATTCACTAATTGTCTGCCATAGTTTTTATTTTGGTTTATTTCTGTATGTGATTTTGTAACCCTCCGAAGACAGCAGAAATGTATACCTTAATACGCCTTGTACACGCGCACATATATATGTATGTATATTTACATATACATATACCGATACAAGTTGCATATACATTATATATATGTATGTATATATATATACACATATATTTGTGAATGTATGAACAGATATATGTGTGTCTGTGTGCGTGTGTGTGTGTACAAAAAATGAATGTGCGTATTCCTATACGTGTAGGGTATATATTTTAAGAATAGCCGAAGATATATAGATAAGATTAATTGCCGAATTAACATTTAACAGTTCTGTAGAAGAGGAAACAAAATACCAAAAACCAAAAAAAAAAAAAGAAAACAAAGAAACTAAGAAAATACGAGAAAATTTAATATCTTTTTCTCTTTTCACTTTGATTTCTTAATTGTTTAATGACGTCGCGAGTTGATTAATAAACTGTTCAATATGCGAAACAAAGTGTGTGGAAAGCCGAATTGACAAGATGAACAAGGAACAGGAACATGAAAGGGGTGCGGTCGGGGCGAGAATAATATATAAATGCAATGTAATAAATACAGTAGAATTAATAATAAAATGATGAATACTAGGAAAATGAAGAATGTGAAGACAAGGGAAATATAATAATAGATAGAAAAACAAAACTAAAAGAGAAATTAGACAAGTCGAATAAGAATAATAAGCAATTATTAGTATTATTATTATTATTATTATTATTATTATTATTATTATTATTATTATTATTAACACTAAAAGTAAGAATAACAACAGCAGCAACAAGGATGGTGATGATGAAGACGACGAAGATTATTATTATTATTATCGTTGTTATCATTGTTGCTGTTATTATTTTTGCTATTTTTGTTGTTGTTGTTGTTGTTTTTCTTATTATTATGATAATTGTTGCTAATTTATAATGTCTAATTTAGGCATATGGCCAAGAGTTTGACGAGAGAGTAGTTGATTAAATCGACGCAAGAGGAAAGGAAGTGAGAAAAAGAAGAAGAAGAAGTAGAAGAATAAGAAGAAGAAGAAGAAGAAGAAGAAGAAGAAGAAGAAGAAGAAGAAGAAGAAGAAGAAGAAGAGGAAGAAGAAGAAGAAGAAGAAGAAGAAGAAGAAGAAGGAGAAGAAGAAGAAGAAGAAGAAGAAGAAGAAGAAGATGAGTACGAAAATAAAAAACTATGACGAATAAAAAGATGACAAGATTAATTATAAGGAAGAAGCTGGATGTTGAATAAAAAGAAAATATAGATTAGTGATGATAAAAAAGGAAGGAAAAAATACAGAAAACGAGGCAAAGGCAACGAGACAAAATTAGGAGTGCATGAAGGGAAGGTCTTAGGGAAAAGAGGTACAGGATAAATGGGAATGCGGAGAAAAAGATTGTGAAACCTTTAGAAAATGCAACGGATTTAAAACAAACAGAAAGACAGAATTAAAATAAGATTGGTTCAGTTAAAAAATTAAAGCAAAAGAAATTCTTGAAAGAAGCGGATAATAAAAACGAAAAAAGATAAAGCTTTCTTGGGATGAAGGAAAAATAATTAATCAAATATAGAGTAATAAGACATTATCAATCAGAAAGATATAAATTAATATATATCAAGAATAATCATACGAAAAAGAAACGGTTATAATGAAAAAAACAAACAAATAAATAAATAACAAGTAAAATATTAAAAATTGTAAATGAAAAACAAAAGACTATTTTAAAAACAACATAATAGGTAGAAATAATAAAGGACTGAATCTATCACGAAAACAATTTATTCTCTAAAATTGATGTTTAATATAATGAAAAGTAAGTACAAGAAAATTTATTGCCGAAATCATAAAGTAAATTACACATTTTTAAGTGTCTTACGCCATTTTCTCGTCTGTTTTCTCTCGTTTCATATGTTTAGTAGACATAATAGAGCGAATATTTCTGGAACTATATTTCTTCTGTGAATACGCAAGCTGTTAAAAATTAATGGATACATACATAGAGGAGCTTTTCTTATAGTTCTTTTATTATGACACTAAAAGTGTCTTAGTCACAAATTTCGCAAAACTAACAAATTAACACTAAGTTGTATCAATTGATATTAATCGAATTCATATTGGTCTAAAATTATACCAGAAGGCCAGCAGCTTCGTGGGGGGGGGGCGATAACTCCATTATGTCGATACCCAGAGACCAAGTGACACTTACTTTATCAACCCCGAAGCGATGAAAGCAAAGTCAAGACACTTTATTTCACGTTGCTCCCGTTCACTGAGTTATAGAAATGAGTTGCGACTTCGTTGGTGCCAAACTCTATCGGGCTTGGTATTTCTCTTGTATGATACCAGTATCGTGGAGAAGCGACGCTGGTATGCATGGGCGACTGCTAGTGTTCGATAGACAACACCGCCCGGACTTGTGCCTCGGAGGGTAACTTTCTAGGTGCAATCCCCTGGTCATCCATGACCGAAGGGGGTATCCGCTTATATATATATATATACATAAGTTTCTGTAAATACAGGTGTATGCATATATATGCAAACATATACATATTGATGTTTGTGTATGTATACGTAAAAACATGCATACATATATATATATATATATATATATATATATATATATATATATATATATCCATATATAAATGAATCATATTATATATGTATATGTCCCAACATATATAGATACATGTATAGATATACATATATGTGAGTGAGTTGTGCGTGTGTGTGATTATGTGCGTTAGGGTGCGTGATGTCTTGTGTGATTGTTTGTATATTCGTCTGTGTGAGTGTACATAAGTACGAATAATTTGGGTATAAATAGTTTATGTTTACATAAGCTATGGCAGAATTATGCAGAGATATTGGCGAACATATGTTCCCACATGCATCAACGTACATGTGCATGACAAATACTATATATGCTGCGTGCATATATATATATATATAAATATATATATATATATACACATTCATACATACATATATACATACATATATGCACACATAAATACATATATGTATGCATGTACATCTTTCTGGTTAAAGGAAGTCTATGATTTTAAGAATACATTCTTGCAAATATTCATATATAAATTTAAATTTATATATTTTTGCCATTGATTGCTGTAATTTGTGTTAATTGTAGTTTTTATCTCCTCCTTAATGGCTCGCTGAATTTCTTTTTTCTCATGCATATCGCTTTGCTAATGGAGTCTTATTACAGGTGGCACATATACTGCATTTGTATTAATTAAGTCTGTTTTTAATTACAAAGAAACTAATGCATAAAGGAATGAAGAACTAGAAGATGATAACACCAACAACAATAACAACTACAATAACATTTGTGAGAACAACATTTCGGAATAATATTTGATTACGAATTATTTGGATATCAGCTTCATCGCCGAAACATTACTGGAAATTATCTGTAATTTTAGTTACGCTGGAAAAAGAAAAATAGGCGAAAGATTTCCGGAGAAACATCGCAATGTTTTGATTACTGAAATAGTAAATTGATAACCAGCTACAAAAAAAAAAACTATCGACAAACACTGGAAGCATCGAATGTGTTTGGTATGCTACAGACGAGCAAATAAATTTTGAATGCAGCATAGTTCTCTGTCATTATCTGTTTCATTCTCTCCCTGTCCGTCTCTCTCTCTCTCTCTCTCTCTCTCTCTCTCTCTCTCTCTC
>NC_069002.1:33556187-33560052 GCF_001194135.2 Octopus bimaculoides | reverse complement strand
GCGTGTGCGTGTGCGTGGGTGTGTGTGTGTGTGTGTGTGTGTACAGGGGGTTATACAAAATAATGGAAGTACCTTAAAATTTGAAGCAAACTTTATGGGGTAGGATCGACTTCGGCGGTAATTACAGCTTGAATTCTACGAGGCACGAACTCGTACAATGTTTGAATTTCTTCCAAAGAAATGTTCAATAATATTGAGATCTGTGGACTACGGTACTCAGATAAGATACTCAACTTCACTAGAATGTTCCTCGTTCCATTCACTAAAAGTTTTAGCTGTGTTATCTAGTGCATTATCATAGTGAATGATTGTGTTTTACTCTGGAAACAGTTCCGCAACCATAGCGTGAATTTGATCAGATAAAATGGTTAAATAGTCTTGACTATTAATTCTTCAATGAAAGGAAACCATTGAGCCGGCGGATTTCCAAAATATAGCCTTCAAGGTCATCACAGATCCGTCTCCATGTTAAACAGTTAGAAGAAAGCAGTCTAGGTCAACTGCTTCTTTTAACTGTCTCCACACGTATACTCGGCCGGTGTTCAGGGTATGTGAAAGGCCTCTCCGAAAAGATACAAAAGATATGCGGCCCATATGACATCAAGGCAGTTTTCAAGAGTATTACAACACTTCGCAAATATCTCCTTCGAGTAAAACCACCATGCAACTGTAGTAGGTTATACAAAGGCGAAACACGTTGCCCCCTCAAAATAAGGGTAGATGAACATCGCAACGCTGTCATACGAGGAGATATTGATAAATCGGGTAGCTCCCCCTGCGGGATGAAGTTAAAATAATAGACAGAGAACACCACTGGAAAGTACGAAAACTAAAGAAGCAGCACATATGCTAGGACACAACAGCCTCCTAAGCAGACCGAGTGCAGATATGAGCAGCATAATGGAACGGATATTAAGGAAGGATAGAGAAATATTAGATTTATAAGCCCTCAAAATCACTCAATAATTGCCTACGGGCACATGGCGTAGTGGTTAAGGGCACGGGCTACTAACCCCAAAATTCTGAGATCGACTCGAAGCAGTGACCTGTATAATAATTATAAAAACATTGAAAAATACCTTAGAATGAGTACCCAGGTTTGAAATTTCCCCAGGACACCTGAAGAAGGATGGAGAGTATATCAGCTGAAACGTTGTGTTAACAATCAACATGAGGACAAATATCCCTCGAATGTAAATAATGTAAATAATGTATACATAATTCCTCATCTCCTAAATATAGAACTGAAACATAGATACATCAATTATATGCATCTTTTTATGTAGAATTCATTAAATTTCTATGAAGGAACGATTATTTTCATTGTGCGACCTGTCACCACTTGGAGCTTCATGTGTACTTTTATATTACCGCCATAGAGAGAGAATATATGAATTTCAAAATTTTAGCTCATTTACAATTCATATCTTTCACATAAATGATATTCATTTTAATAATATAGAATATCTGAAAGTATCTAACAAGTAAACCTTCGTTCTACATTCATTTTGAAAACAAAATAGATGCCTTTGTCTCTCTTTCATGCGGTAAATTATTGAAGCCTCTGACGGCTTTCTCAGCGAACACTTGGTGAATAAATATTTAATGACGTTCCTCTAATTTTTTTTACTTTCAACTATATTTTATTTCATATTCCAAAAATTTACTATATAGATCCTATATTATTTACATTGGCTTCGACGACGTTTCTATACACCACGTTCCAAGTTAATATTCCGTATTCATCACATTGAGATTCATTACAATATAACCTTCCCTGAGTGCGATTCAATTTAAATTAATCTAGAATTAGTCTGTTTTGTTGTATCTACGTCTGTGGATAACATCATTTAATTGCCCGTTTGTGTACGCTAAAGAAGATACAATATGAACTTCTTTAAGCTTCGTTCGACATAACAAAAGTAGACATTATAGGAAATTCTAATATCTTCAGAATCTATGCAACGGGTGGTACTTTAGAGTCACACTCTTTAAATGAGGTTATCGCCAAATGTTTTCCTATAGAAATTATAGCCAGTAATAATTTTGTAACGACTTTTCCCATCCGAGACACCAGATGTAAACACCGACAATAAAATCGACGATGAAATGTTTGACGTATATACATCGGGCATCCCGTATACGAAATCCCGTAGTAAAATCAGTTTTGGCTATAATTTCTATCGAAAAATCTATAGAGATAACCTTAGCAAGTGAAGTACGGCTAAAGGAATAGAACACGGAATTCATTTATAAAACATATACATACTTGTAGTATATTGTGGTTGCATAACGAAATATCGTGCCCCTACAACTCATTAACTCTTTTGATGGACAGGCAGTTGAAGAGGCCTCTGAAGAATACTTTGCATCATTTAAATGTCACCAATAGTAAGGGTACTGATGATCTGTAAGTTGTCTGTAGCGTTGGAGGTGTTATCTCGAGGCCACATCAGTTATTTCTAATGTATTCCAAAGAAGCACCCACGAATTTCATATTTAATAGCTGTATATGTTATATGATGTGTGTATGTTATATGCTGTGTGTTAGCCGAACAAAAATTGACCCACGTAGTCATACAACATCCATATTGCATGCAGGCAAGTTATACCGTCTGGAGTGTTCCCATCTAGCATTTTGTCTGCACGTAATCTTATACACTAACTTTCTGATCAATTAGAAAGCGCGGCCTTCCTTTTCTTTATCAACAAGCAGCTGGAAAACTGACAGTGTACTGACTGGCTATTAATTCAATAGCGATATGGGGGCGATAGGCTTACTACCAGATAATAATTGCAGTACATACACAACGGTAGTTATGAAAAGCTCAACTTACGGATTAATATGCATAGTTATATATTTGGTTTATAATTCAGATTCCACAAAGAATTTCTTAAAATCTTGGCACGATGTTCGAAACAGCTGATTTAATAGTTATTATGTAATTATCACAAACTTCGGTGACATAGCCCTAACATACACTCAAAGGTAGTAACTGCTGCGAAAATGCAGATAATTAATCACAAATTCATTACGTAAAAGTACACTACTGATGACCAGGCATAAATTAGCAGAGAAGTACCAATACAAGTTATCTCTAAAACAAGCATTAATAATTATATTTGATAAATTAGTACAATTTATGTCTAAATTGATAATAATTCTTTGTCATTTAATTGACATAATGAATAACAGAACATTAGAGAACGTTAATACAGTGTATACTCATTTAAGCACTTGCGTATATATATACATATATATATATATATATATATATATATATATATATATATATATATATATATATATATATATATATATATACATACATATATTTATATATATACATATATACATACATACAAGCATATATATATATATATATATATATATATACCTTTACATATACATATACATGTACATTCGTAAATAAAAGCATATATATATACACACACACATTTTAATATTGCAGTAGCAATTAAGCAATTAGTAAGCAGCTGTCAATATTGTTCCATCTTGTAAATAGGTTGTGGTTAGGTAGAGTCAGGTATGTATTAATTATCAGTTTACAACAACTCTTAGGAGCAAGTTACGTGGTGGGGAGGTGTGGTGAACTTATCTTAATGAAATACATATTGTATACTTCTTGGGATGTATATCGATTCGGCTTCATAAACGATACTATCTAACAGTTATACATATATATATATATATATATACATTGATAGATAGATACATACATACATACATACATACATATATACATATATGCATATAGATATACATATACATACACACATTTATATATATATACGACGGGCTTCTTTCAGTTTCCGTCTACAAGGTTTTGGTCGGTCCGAGACT
>NC_069002.1:33551828-33553943 GCF_001194135.2 Octopus bimaculoides | reverse complement strand
GATATATATATATATATATATATATATATATATATATAAACATATGTATGTATATGTATGTATATATTTGTGTGTGTGTGTTTGAATGCATATTTACATATCTTCTTTCTCACCTTGTTTCTTTCTGTGTTCCTTTCTGTTGAAGAGCGTAGCTCGAAACGTCAAATACTTTGTTTATTCCCGAGCGTTAAACTAATACATTCATATGTTGTTTACACCACCTGACTTCCTCTGTTGTTTTCTTTTGTAAATATTCCCATATACATATTTATATATATTTATAAATATATGTATACACAAACAAGCATATATATTTCCTCTACACACGCACACAAACACATATACATGTATGTGTGTGTGTGTACGTGTGTATGTGTGTGTGGGGCGGGTGAGTGTAGAGGTAACCTTTTTGCGTTTCACAGAATGAAAAAAATTGCTATCATATCAAATATAAAAGTTACCGCTAAACGTAAAGATCATCAGAAATGTCGAATTGCTAAATTCAGGATTATGTGATAGAGATAATAAAGCCTTTTAAGAGAAAGCTAATACTTCGACTTAATGGAATAATTACAAAGTGGAGAGAGATTTTATTATGGTAGAGACTAATTTAAATGGATATTATTGAACATAGCACATCAACCATGGCAATTATGTTACATATTTAACGTGGATTGCTGTATCAAAACCTTGTGATGTTCGGCTGTAACTTCACTCCGGTTTCATGACATCTCCATGTGTGGAATGAAATCACTTTTGTCTTGCCATCATCTCCGTGTAAAATGCTATAACATGTGACAGGATTATGCCTTTGGTTATGATAGAATCTCAGCTGTGTTTCGGTTATTTAGTATAATGAACTTTACAATCAATTATTGTTGAGTAGCGTAAAGGATTAGTCAATACAGTGGAATATTTCTTTTGAAATGGACTAACCATCCGATAGGTGGGCTCTCTTTTTTTCTTCCTGTCACTCAACGTATATTCCAGGTGGTAAAATGTTAGGGAAATGTGTTTTGGAATTATGGAAGTTTGAACCTCACTTTCGTTTTTACGTTCCTATCTGTGCACTACAACATGTGTGTGTGTGTGTGTGTGTGTGTATGTGTGTGTGTGTGTTGTGTGTTTGTGTTTGTGTGTGTGTGTGTCTCTTTTACTTTCTGCGTATTTCAGTCATAAACCGAGTCGGTGCTGTGGCGTCAGATTGAAGGATTTTGTCGAGCAGATCGACCCTAATCGTTGTCTTTTGATTTAAACTCATTTCTTGATCCGCTCAGTTACAAGGCATAAACAAATGTACAACAGTTCTCAAGCATATGCATGTGTGTGTATAAATGTGTGTAAGCATAGTTGTGTTTGTATATATTTATGTTTTTGTTGTATTTTTATTTATTTGAGTGTGTGCATGTGTTGTAAAATAGTTGATCATATATTTAGTGAAAACAACGGTTAAGATAACGTATTAAGTAGCAGTAGCAGCAGCAGCAGCAGCAGCAGCAGTAGTAGTAGTAGTAGTAGTAGTAGTAGTAGTAGTAGTAGTAGTAGTAGTAGTAATAGTTGAAAGGCAGAGAGGGAGGTGGTGGAGTTCGAGGTCAAAAGAACGTGACGAAGGTAAAGAACTAAAAACGAGTAAATGTAATAAAGAGCCATAGCATTTTCAAGATCAACTACATAAACAAAATCTTCGGAAACTAAAAATATGAAGACAGCAAGTTTCATTTCAAAGTTTCAAAAGAAAAACTGAACGAGAAAAAGAAAGAGTTTAGTGCAACGAAGACGTATTTATCTTCCTTGGAAAAAACATTAACGAAACAACTATAGGAAAGAAGAATAGTCGAGGAAGATTTTTCAGAATGAGAACAGATTAAAATTTAAAGAAAATATAAATGATATAGAAATTTTCAGTAAAAACAATATTCAAAATATAGCAGATGGAAGAAGAGAAGTAAGGAAGAAAAAAGCAAAGTTAAATGAAGTTAAATGTAAAATATAAATACCAAATTTGAAAAAAAAAATTACATAAAAATAAGGTAAATCATGAAATATATGTGAACGTAAAATGTTATCTACGTACATATGTACACACACACTCATATATGTACATATATATATATA
>NC_069002.1:33548136-33551701 GCF_001194135.2 Octopus bimaculoides | reverse complement strand
TAATTATATATGCACACACTCGTATATATATAAATATATATATATACACACACACTCGTATATATATATACACTTTCGTACAGCTATATTTGCACTTGTGTGTGTGTGAGTGAGTGTGTTTGTGTAGTATTAAATGGGTGCATCTATCTATGGCTGTGATTATGTAAAGTGGTGTGTAGGAAGTGAGTAGAAATGTGTTAGACGACAGTACGAGAGAGATGAAAAACTTTGATATTAAAAGCAAAGATTAAATGATATGAAGAATTTCAAAGATAATTTAATTTTCGTAATCTTGAGATGATAAATGGAAGCGGCGAGTAGGAGAGTTATGAGGAGTCACTTGCAATGACCGGAAATACAGAACAATGTTGATGACAGAGTTAAACTAGGTTTTGCCATTGAAAGTGAAAAAATTACGAAAGAAAACGTTAAAGTAATCGTTGATAACTAAATAATAAATTTAAGAAACAAATAATTTTTTTTCAATATACTTTTCAAATCGTAAACTCCATTGATATTAATCAAATAGGAGTATTTTTGTGATTGGTAAGTTCGTTGTTTTATTTAGCCATTAGTGAATAATGACCGCTGTTTGTTATGCAATTGACAGTGATGGATTGCAGTATTAGGTGCTCTGCCTTGTGAACAATAAGGTGTCGGTTCTTGACAGGCAATGTTTGCGACTGGTGGAATATTGGATATATTTTCAATTATGTGATCTAATAGTGACCACTCTGCTAAATGAATAACCCGCTCTTTTTTTACGAAGTATCTTCGATATTATCCGTCTTTATTTCTAGTGATTCTTTATCCATACTTGTATCGAAATTCGGCTGGAAGTCGTTATCAAAAGCTGGACATCTTTTATACCAAGACAAAACAATGTACATGATAACACTTCCAATCAAGTAAGATCAGAGACAATGAGAGCCAGTGCCTGGTACTGTGTCAGGATATTTACCATTATTATTGTTGTTGTTGTTGTTGTTGACGAAAGAGAGAGCAGTGCATGCCATCAAAGTGACACTAGGGTAAAATATCCGAAGCCTAGTATACCCATCGTGATAACCTGTCTGTGAAAGGTACACCAGGCACATGCCGCACAACCATATGTGTGCGACATGGTGATCACATATCAAGATTAACAGCGCATAACATTACAGGTGGGGCCAAGTTAGAATTTCGTTCCTGTTGAGTAGCCCATCCCGCTCAACAAGTCCCTGAATAACGGCTACTTAAGGATGTTGAACGAAACACCCATGTTTCCAGAGGTAAATTATCCAAACCCCAAAGAAATCCTCACAGCACATTGTTCTGATGGTCCCCACCACTTCTACTCGTGATTAGAGATGTCCATATCGTCAGCCACGAAGGGGCATGCTCAACTATTAAACGTCACACAGCGGAAATCAAATCTGTGATATTGAGCAGAATATTTGCTGTAGCCCATATTTTATACCAAGACGAAACAAAACAAAGTACATGATAACATTTCCAATCAGATAAGATATGAAGCCATAGTGCTTGGTATCGCATCAGGACATTTATGATTATTATTATTATTAGTAGTAGTAGTAGTAGTAGTAGTAGTAGTAGTAGTAGTAGTAGTAGTAGTAGTAGTAGCAGCAGCAGCAGCAGCAGCAGCAGCAGTAGTAGTAGTAGTAGTAGTAGTAGTAGTAGTAGTAGTAGTAGTAGTAGTAGTAGTGGTGGTGGTGGCCGCAGCATCTCCCTCAATATCATTGTTGCTATTATTATTATCACCATCTTCTTCATCCTTATCTTCATCATCTTTATCTTCATCACCATCACTATCATCATAAACATCATTATCATCATCACCATCATCATCATCATCGTCATCATTAGTATTACCATTATTACTATTATTATTATTAGTGGTATTATTATCGTTGCGATTATTATACTCTTTATTACCATTGGATATAACTCATTCAATTTCTTCATTAAACTCTACTTCTGAATTGATAACATCTTAAACAACCATATAATCGGCGAACCAACACATTTATCCACCTCTCTCCCACTTGCTCGATCTCTTCGACCAGCTTAGGAAGAAAATAAATAACATCGAATCTGTAGAAGAAAGGAATTTTCAAAGAAGAAAAAAAAATTAAGAAGACAAATAGCGATAGAAAAGAGGAAGAGAGGGAAAAAATTGTTTTAAAGAAATATATCAAAGAATAATGTTGAAAAAACACATGGAATAAAGAGAGAAAAAGCACTGATTTAATTTAATTGAAGGTTAAAGAAGAGAAACAAACATGGAAGGATATAAAACGAGTTTGTGACACACAGAAGTAATACGCGAAGGAAAAGGTGGTGATGGAAGAGTTGTAGAGAAGGAAAACGAAAGTGAAAGTAAACATTTCAAGATGTCTGATGAGCAAATATCTATTCAATCTGATGACAAAACCCCAGAATTCCATTGAAGTAGCCTGATTTTGATATTGTTTATCTGATCCGCAGATATGGTAATCGTTGTTAGCAGCAGTGGGATCGTTGCTGCTGCGCTTACTGCTGCCCTTGCTGCTGCACTTGCAGTTCTCTTGTTGCTCCTCTTCCGTTGTCATTATTTGTGTTGGTGGTGTTAGCGCTGGCGTCGTTAGATTCCGCCCTGTCGCCTCTAGAATTACATGAGATGAGGTCAATGATATTGTTGATATTAATTGTATAAATGTAGTGACAATAACCGCAACCTCAACAATAAAAATCTTCAGCAAACGATGTAAACAGTAAAACAAAACAACAGTTATCATCATCATGACAGTCGTCGTCGTCGTCGTTATCATCATCATTATCATCACCATCATCATCATCATCACCGACATCATCACCGACGTCATCATCATCATCATCATTATCATCATCATCATCATCATCATCATCATCATCACCGACGTCATCATCATCACCATCATCATCATCGTCATCGTCATCATCATCATCATCATCATCATCATCATCATCATCATCATCATCATCACTTTCATCGTGGTCATTATTAACATCGTCATTATCCTCATCATCAACATCGTCATCGTGGTGTGTTTATCTGAACGTATACGTGATCTCAGAAGATCTAAAAGAAGTTCGAAACAGACGGTGGGTAGAGATCCATACTTTGTCTGCAGTAAACAGAAAGTAACATTGAAGCAAACCATGATCACTTCTATATAAGGCGTTCTATATGAACGCACGAATGCATATATAAACAGACAAACGCACAGGCACACACACATGCGCGTGCACACAGACACACACACCTACACACACACAGATACACACACATACACACACACACACCCACACACACACCCACACACATATATATATATATATATATAGGTATGTGTCTGTGCTTGCCCTCCTGCCATCGCTTGACAACCGATATCGGTACATTTACGAGTTTACGACACCGAAACCTAACGGTTCGGCACGAGCGAGCGATAAGATAAGAACCACGATTACAGTGAAATATCCTGGGGTCAATTTCTTCGAGTACAAGTGGTGCACCAGCATGGCTGCACTCAACAATAAAGCAATA
>NC_069002.1:33547598-33548054 GCF_001194135.2 Octopus bimaculoides | reverse complement strand
ATATATATTTCAAAATAGATACATAATAAATAGATAGATAGTCACATGCGAAGCCCATATAGAGACAAAACAGTTTCACATGCGTATATAAACTGTTATACTGCAGGTGATTATTTTCGAAGACAACAATGTCACCGCAACGAAGTTAGAATGTCTTTTGGGTTATAATGCCAGATTTTAATTCCTAATTCGTAACTCAGAATTGTATTAAATATATTCTTGAGAGTTGTGAAATTATCGATCTAACTCCATAGCTTAAAATATATTTCAATATTTCACTATTAGTTTGTTTTTTTAATACGTTCCTGTCTTTTCTCACTAACTGGATGCAAATATTCGCAAATCTGAGCGTACACATACATGCATACGTATATTTTATACAGATACACACACAGAGAAAAACACATGCACAAGCACTCACACACATATATGCATATATATATATATATATATATA
>NC_069002.1:33543559-33546339 GCF_001194135.2 Octopus bimaculoides | reverse complement strand
TATATATATATATATATATATCTATATACGCATATATGAATATATATATATGCATAGATACATATGTGTGTATATGCCTGTGTGCGCGCGTTCATACAAAAATACATATATGTTTGTGCCTGTATGTGTGTGAGTGTATTTTAATGTCAGAGTATGTTGGAAACGTGTGAGTAAATTTATAGAGACAGAGAGAGAGGGAGGAGGCATCAATCAATATTTAATTACCCAGTCTATGAATGGCTTTTTCTCTGTGTCTTTATGTTTTATCTTTCAATGGAAGTATATTTAATGGTATATCACTGTGTATATACAGACATGTACCACTGTTGTTAACTATAAATAGATAACTCACAATACGTTCTCCAAACCTTGCACGCTTTCTTCAATCTTTTTCTTATCTTATATTGCAAATCACTCTCGCATCTTCAATGCTCTCAACCGGTAAGTTTCTAACTAGACTGCGTTGACTTCCATAATATTTCACACATAGTCATACATACATGTTAAATGTTCCTCGGTAAAAAACCTATATGTATATTGCTCTTAGCCCTCTCTTCGTCCATGGACCAGCTTCAATTATGAAACAGATCATCTTACACACGTTGTTGTTGGCACGCCGTCGCTTGCGACGTTGAGGGTTCCAGTTGATCCGATGAACGGAACAGCCTGCTCGTGAAATTAACGTGCAAGTGGCTGAGCACTCCACAGACACGTGTATCCTTAACGTAGTTCTCGGGGATATTCAGCCTGACACAGCGTGACAAGGCTGCCCCTTTGAATTACAGGCACAACAGAAACAGGAAGTAAGAGTAAGTTGTGGTGAAAGAGTACAGCAGGGTTCGCCACCATCCCCTGCCGGCGCCTCGTGGAGATGTAGGTGTTTTCTCTCAATAAACACTCACAACGCCCGGTCTGGGAATCGAAACCGCGGCCCTATGACCGCTAGTCCGCTGACCTAACCACTGGGTCATTGCGCTTCCACTCTTACACACACACTGTTGACAATAACAGCACACTTCAACATCAAATAGGAACGCTATATGTCTTTTATGTAAAAGATTAAAGGACAATTGAATGAGATCAACGAACGAAAAGTATCAAGTTTTGAACAATTTCACCGTCACAATCCACAACATACAAAATATCGTGCATACATCAACAAATCTTTCATGTCTGTATATAAATAAGACATCTCTTGAAGTTCACTTGTTTCAATTTATTAATATCAATTTCTACCCTCATTATTTAATTTTTAAATAAAAATGTTCTCTAACCGGTAAATTAGCTGCAGAAATTTATTAACTGCAGAGTTATTTCCGGCCTCAACGCGCCAAAATGAAGACATTTGTAAAATACCCCCAAATATAATTTGCAGAACTTTATACATGCTCTCTTTCGGGTGAGCATTCTGTTTCTAGTTTTGGAAATTGTGTTTTGTAAGCGACAGACTACGCTGATGAGTTTCCAAATATTTACATTCGTAAATATTATCAAGTGAAATCATGGTACGTAGGAAATGGTTTTTTATTTCGTATATTTTTATTTTTATTGCTCATTTTGACGTTTTGGCGTTTTGCTGAAATTTGTCTTGAGAACACACTCTTCGTGGTCAGGCTATTTGACGTCTATATTTAACATATTTGGATTCCACTTTGGTGGTCATTCCTCTTAATTTTGTATGTAATATAACATTTAATCTTCCGATATTTTAAATATGCTAAGCCTCTTGTTTTAATTTATAAATATCAATTTCTACCCTCATTATTTAATTTTACATATATATGTAAATATATTATCTTCTCACAAACGAAGGACTTTTTGCACGTATCATCCTAATATCAGCGAATTTCAACTCCATTTGTGCTAAAATTTATATAAGACAACACTAATATCGTTGATGTAAAGTAGAAAATTACCTCACAGATTGCCAAGCCTATGTCATATGCAAAGACAGAATTCACAGAAGTTGCAATTTCCCGAATGGAAATTGCCAGAGTAACCAACATACTTCGCTGCTGTATTTAATTAACCTTTACCTGCACAAATGCCACACATGTTCACAAAATGTAAAATGCATTCTCATATGCAGCTGACATAACAATGAAGCCGCATTCTCCAAATATTGCTGTATAATTACTCCAAACAAGCTTCACTCACTTAAGAACTCGCCTTCACAGCGCTGATTTAATGCAGCAACTATCAAATTCAACGTCTCTTACGAGTAACAACAGAGAATATAAAATAAAGTTGACAATTACATTAAATCCCTACACACAAACAACAGAAATATAGGACGAGTTCAACACAAATCCTTCAAAACATTTAGGAACATGCCATTCGTGAAACCCATTCGTAAAATTCATGATTGAATATAACAGTTTTAGCCGTCAATTCCCTATACAGCAAGCCACAAAATATTTTTTAAAAAAAACTATCGCAAGCCTTTCGAGTTATTATTTTTTGGTTCATTGCAACGTATACCCAGTACTACCGCCAGTAGGCAATATACACATGATGCAGCATACAAGGTATGAGTCCATATGATGCACTTCATCCAGAGTTACATTGCTATAACAGGCATAAGGAATGATGTATACATGGATAGAATATGTTCGATATATACATATATATACATATATATACATATGTATATACACGTATATAAACATATATATGCTTGTATATAAACATATAAATACATATATATACATACATATACGTACATATATATGCATACATATATATATATATATATATATATATATATATATATATATATA
>NC_069002.1:33540957-33541212 GCF_001194135.2 Octopus bimaculoides | reverse complement strand
ATATATATATATATATATATATATATATATATATATATATATATATATATATATATATACACGTTTACATATAACTGTGTGTGCGCGTCTGTATGTGAGTTTGGGTTTGTATGACTGCATAGGTATTTTCATAATTGCATATGTAAACATGTGTGTGTCTGTGTGTTTGCTCGCGTGCGTGTGTTTGTGTGTGTATACATACACATTTTTATCTATCTACATATAAACCGATTTATCTCTTTATATCAGTCTTAC
>NC_069002.1:33539021-33540766 GCF_001194135.2 Octopus bimaculoides | reverse complement strand
AAAAAAAAAAAAAATTCAAAATTTAGCTATAAAATATTTCAAAGATATATTTTATTAGAAAAAGGTTCTGAGCGAAAACATTTGACACTGTTATTTAATTTAGATTCTGGAATAGATTTAATAAAATATATATATTTTTTTGCATAATATTTTCAGATTAAATTACAAAAAAATAATATAATAAATATATATTCGCAGAGAAAAATGTATGTAATTTATGCAAAATAATTAAACAAAAAAACGTATGCGAAAATTAAATTTTGTGGTATCAGCAGAATGCTGAAATTAAATTTATTTTATTATGTATTAATTTTTGTTCAGATATTTGTTATGTGATTTTGTTTTCCAGGTATTATTTTAAAATATTTCTTCTTTCTAAAACTTTATCAAAAATGTCCTCTGGATTATATTTCATTGTGGTAATGTCTACAAAGGTTAAGTTTGGATTTTGCATTAGCACTGGAACAAAAATTCTGAAATATATCTAAAATAATATTTGGATAACTTGACTCAAAATCTCGTTTTAGTTATTTTACATTCTTCTTTTTCTCCTTTTAGTTATTTTTCATTCTTCTTTTTCTCCTTTTAGTTATTTTTCATTCTTCTTTTTCTCCTTTTAGTTATTTTTCATTCTTCTTTTTCTCCTTTTAGTTATTTTTCATTCTTCTTATTATTTTGTAGCAACACTCTTTATATAAGGAAAATACAGGCATAAAAGTTAAAGAAAGTGTCATTCATTTCGAATAATAAATGGAAAATGCTATGTCGTTATTTTAACCTGGAATATTATGATTTATTTATAATACGGCGAGCTGACACAACACTAAGCTCGTCTGAGAAACTGCTTAGAGCCGTTTCGTCCATTTGTATTGTTTGAACTCAAATTCCGTGGTAGTACAATTTGTCTTTGATCCGTTCGAGTTCGCTAGATTAAAAACAGTCAAGCACTGGTGTCGATGTAATCGTCGTATCCACTTTTCCGAAACTGCTGGCCTTCTACCAGAATTTTTAAGCAATATTATGATATATTATTTACAGCTAGATTTCATTTCGAGATACATCGCTCGTAGAATACACACACATATCGCTCTCTATTTCTCCCTAGTATATATTTGTCGCGGAGAGAAAGAGAGAACGGAAATGTTGATGCAGATGAACACGCTAGGTCTTGATATATAAAATATACATACATGGTGGTGCTCCAGCATGACCGCAGCCGCATGGCTGAAACGAATAGAAGAACAAATGAATACATATACACAAGTTAATATATATGGGGATATATATAGAGAGAGAAACAAACATTGAAAACACAGTTCTATATTTAAGAGATGAGGAATTGTTTACATTTGACGGACATTTATTCACATCTTGTTTGCTGTCAACACAGCGTTCCGGCTGGTATACCCTCCAGCCTTCGTCAGGTGTCTTGGGGAAATTTCGAACCTTTATTCACATTCGTAAGGTATTTTTCGATGTTGTTGTTGTTATTATTATTATTATCATTATATAATTATTATTCAAGTCACTGCCTGGAATCGAACTCGGAATCTTGGGGTTAGAAACCTGCGCTCTTAACACTACGCCATATGACGTATGGTGTATGACATATGGAATTTACTTGTTAGCTTAGTTGCTACTCTTATCTCTTCTTGAATTTTTACAACCAGCTATTTTGCTTGTGTATGTATGTATGTATATATATATATATATATATATATATATATATATATATATATATATAT
>NC_069002.1:33535933-33538733 GCF_001194135.2 Octopus bimaculoides | reverse complement strand
TATATATATATATATATATATGTGTGTGTGTGTGTGTGTATGTATATGTGTGTGTGTGTGTGTGTTTGTGTGTCTCTGTGTGTGTGTGTGAAGCCGCATGACTGAGTGGTTAGTGCGTCGAGCTTACGATCGTGAGTTCGATTCCCGGCCCGGGCTGGGTGTATTGTTCTTGAGTAAGACATTATTTGATGTTGCCCCAGTTCGCTCAGCCGTAGAAATGTGTTGTGACGTCACTGGCGCCTAGCTGTATCGGCCTCTGCCTTCCCTTAGATAACATCGGTGGTGTGGAGAGAGGAGGCTGTCATTAATGGGTGACTGCTGGTCTTCCATAAGAAAAAACCCAGGTTGTGCGTTCGCCGGTGAGGCGACTGTTCACCCAGACTTGGTCCACAGAGGGAAACCTCTTTGGTGCACCCATGGTCATCCGTGACCGATTGAGTCGAAAATAAATGTATGTATGTGTGTATGTACGTAAATATGTATTCAAATATCTTGGCATCCCTTCAATGACGAATATTAGGAAGGTTGTTGTCCACGTCATCTGTACGCTCGTTCGTGGTGTACTCTATGAATATTTAGTCCTGTATTCAGAGCTGATTTTGCAGGCCATTTCTGCTAAGCTGTTAAGGAATATTGATATGTTGGGATGCTGTAGAGAAATGACTAAAAAACTACAAGATAAAATATAAAAGTCAAAAACAAGACATTACTTAATCAGTTTTGAAATTCAATGGAGATATTAAGTACAAATTGACTAAAATATTACGCAGACGAGGTCTGGCGGTAGTCAGACGTATATTGTTATTGTGTTGCCGCAGGTCAGATATGAGAGATGTACGAAAACGAAGTTGTTATACGTAAGTGTGAGTCTTTTCTTTCTTTTCCTTTGCCATACATAGTTTGCAGACTACAATATCCTGTGTTGCTTCTTTTAAAGAGAGTAATGTGGTGTCTTGCGGAGACTTGGTTGCAGCATGAATCGGAATGACCAAGTATACGTTGCATCAAAGAATTGAGCTAGCTAGAGGTGTATCAGATACTAGACTACTTTTTATTGATTGAAGAAACACAACTTTATTGTCAAAATACATAGCAATAGTCAGCATAATCAGCATTGAACCATTTACGGTGAGGAAGTGGATGAGAATAACCAAACTCAATAAATAAAATCAAGACCTACACTTCAGAAATAATACATATCTAGGGTTATATTATTCAAATTTCATGGCTACTTCATATTTATATATATATATATATATATATATATATATATATATATATATATATATATATATATATATATATATATATATATATGGTGGTTGGTTGTTGTCTACTCCTTACAGAGTTTGACCACCTCCTGCACCTACACCTTAGCCCTTTCATGGCGTCTGATGTGGCTTTTTAAACCAGACAGATTGCACCTCTGATTTGCACTACCAATGCCTGCAGGTAAGTTCTGCTCATTGTAGATCCTAACATGTCTTTTAAGACACCCCCCCCCATACTGGATTTGCAAGCCCTCTGGCACACACTACATTCAAACGTGTGCATAGACATATAATCAGAATAGCTGGTTGAAGTTTGTTTTCCATGTGTTCGCAGGTGACATTTGAGGCCAGCCAAAGACAGACATGGTCTGTCACAGATATACGGCCGCATATCATAGCAGTAACAACATGCTGGCAGGACCACGTTAGAAGGTAGTCTATCTCATGATATCCAGTATTTTTGTACAATCATATCTTCATTACTAGAGTTATTTAGTATTACGAATTTGACTCATCTACTAACGACATTCTCTCATAAGTTTCGGTTGTAATTGAATATGGAAAGGAGCTTATGATGTATCCGACTTTTAAATTTCGCATTGTTTTTCTAAAAACTGTTTTCTGATTTATCTTCTAGCAGCACTGATGTTTTGTGAATTTCTTCTCTATTATGAAACATATGCATAACAGATATTGCTTGATTCCAATAGAGATGAATCTGTTTTACCTATACAAATGAATATGTCTTTTGTAAATAACCCACACAAAACACGGAATGAAATGCAGAGAAATGCAGTCCGTAAAATACATCCAAAGATAGTTTGATAATAGCGATATATGAATAAGACAAGCAAACATTCTAAATAAACCTTAGCAGTAATGAAGTGTATAGTCAATAACATAAGCCATAGAATCTTTATAATGCCATCCGGTACAATAAAATTCGGCGAGCAGTATCATAAAAAGATAGAGCTTTTCTATTACAGACATTAGCACAGATGTTTTAAGGGATAACCAACATCACATGAACTAAAATGTAAAGCAATGAAGAAAAAAAGGAGTAAAATATCATCATTCAAGTCGCTCTTTTGATGAATAGATAAAGATATTGATAGAGAGATTGATAGATAATAAGAAAAATGCAGTGAATGGGCCGTAGTAAGACAGACAGACAGACAGAGCGAGAGATATTTTAGATATGTAATTCTGAGCTTAGATACATGTATATGATGTGTGTGTGCATGTAAGTGTTGGCACTCCGTCGCTCACGTCGTCGAGGGTTCCAGTTGATCCGATCAACGGAACAGCCTGCTCGTGAAATTAACGTGTAAGTGGCTGAGCACTCCACAGACACGTGTACCCTTAGCGTAGTTCTCGGAGAGATTCAGCGTGACACAGTGTGACAAGGCTGACCCTTTGAATTACAGGCACAACAGAAACAGGAAGTAAGAGTGAAACAAAGTTGTGGTGGAAGAGTACAGCAGGGTTCGCCACCATCCCCTGCCGGAGCCTCGTGGATCTTTAGGTAT
>NC_069002.1:33532684-33535465 GCF_001194135.2 Octopus bimaculoides | reverse complement strand
ATATATATATATATATATATATATATATACGTATATGTGTTTGTATGGATATAATTTGTTATATATGCATATGTACTTATTTCCACACACACACACACACATATATATGTATATATCTACACATATATGTAGGTCTGTGTGTTTATGAGCGTTTTTGTGTGTTTATCCTTTAATAGTATACCTTTAATCGTTTCCCATACAATCAACCATAGCTTTCTTCAAATTCTCTAATGTTAGTTGTAAATTTCGTTGCAGACACTTGGACGGTTTCAGGAAATCCTCTCTCAGCGAGATCTACGTCTTCTTCCCATCCTATTCTCACGTCATGCAGTGAATAACATCTATAATATATTATGTGCCTAAACAAGATGCGTCATTTTTTTTCACACGTCTGCTAATCACTGTCGGTCGGTGAGTTCTTTTGCTCACTCCACGTCACGTCTTTGTTTGGTAAAAACTGTTCCATGTATAGCAAACAGTACACTCTTTGACACCAATGATTACGTTGTTGTTGGCACTCCGTCGCTTACAACGTCGAGGGTTCCAGTTGATCCGATCAATGGAACAGCCTGCTCGTGAAATTAACGTGCAAGCGGCTGAGCACTCCACAGACACGTGTACCCTTAACATAGTTCTCGGGGATATTCAGTGTGGCACAGTGTGACACAGTGTGACAAGGATGACCCTTTGAATTACAGGCACAGCAGAAACAGGAAGGAAGTGTGAGAGAAAGTTGTGGGGAAAGAGTACAGCAGAGTTCGCCATCCCTCCTCCCTGTTGGTGCCTCGTGGAACTTTAGGTGTTTTCGCTCAATAAACACACACAACAACCGGTCTGGGAATCGAAACCGCAATCTTATGACATCGAGTCCGCCGCCCTAACCACTGGGCCATTGCGTCTCCAATGATTACGTAAATACTCATGTAATCTTCAAAGCCAAATTTTAGGACTTATCAAACAACTCATATTTTATCTATCTCTCTAGGGATAGCACAGTGACTATGTAACATAATGAGGGCTCAGAGACAGAAAGGATGAATAAAGGAGAATATTTTTTATTCTACACATCTCGTCTGAACCCTTGGAATAGTTCAGACATCGCTAAAGTTGTCCAAATCACCGGCGGGTTTTACTAACCTGAGGATGGGTCCAATGTATCATTCAGGTTGACAATAGTTTATAAACTTAGTAGTGGGATTTAAACTGGGACGGGTTCAATAAAACATGAAAGAGGGTCTCACGCTCTTTTAAGTTTACCGATCGACTGTCTTTGATTATTAGAGATGTATTTAATATGAAAGTATAAAAGACGTATTTGTCTTGAGCAGGAATTGAAACCACGACGCAGAGAGACGAAATATTGTGTACGTTGCTATAATAATGTCCTTGAGGCTGTTATTGTCAAAAAGAAGGCATTGATTTTATTGTGAATACTCAATTCAGTCGAGGTCGACTTTGAGTTTCATTGTTTCAGAGTCAATAAATTAAGTACCAGTAAGACACTGGTGTCGATGTAATAGTCGATTAGGCACCTCCCCAATAAATTCAAACCTTGTGTCAATAGTAGAAAGGATTATTGTGAATGTTCAATTTTTCAGATATCCTTGATAGACATATAACTGTTATTTCTAGCAGACAGAAACAATACGCTCTGAACTATGTTGCATATCTCATTAACGGCAACAATAAACCGAGTATACAGCGTAGTATGTTTGCGTATTAGAGATTGCATTTCCAATGTAGCCTAGAGTGGTCAGCTAGATGGAGGCACACAGTAGGTAAAATTCCTTACTGCTTTGGGATATTTACAATATTACGGCTAATCTATTATATTTAACCACGCCCCACAAAGCAGCAACAAAATATATGAATGCTATTGTACAAATTTTCATGCGTAATTTACAAAATTATTCATTCTTCAATTCTTGAGTGGAGAAAAACGCACCACACATGTGAAAATAAATCTTCTTTGTGCAATTCCTGATGCTTAAAAGTGAATCGTCGTGATTGTGTGTGTGTGTATATGTGCTTCTGTGTGTCTGTATGTGCTTGTGAGTGTGCCTCTGTGTGTGTATATGTGTGAGTAAGTTCCAAGGATCGAGGTTTAGGAACGTTAGCTTCCAGCAAACAATAGAAAATATTTTTAAAAAACAGATTTCAGTAACAATAGAGGTTTACTGAGGAGGATGATTGTGGATTTTTCGCATCGATGTAAGCTGAAAAAAGGTTTTATGTTTCATGGTAGGCAGGGTTGCAAGGTATGTGAATAGAATACAATAGTCAAGGAACAGAATAGATAACATCAGGGCTGCGTGTGTTTCTTAGGGAGCGGAACCTCAGAAGGAGTAAATATCCAAGAGAAGTGTATACTGCAGATTACTCTTGAGGCCACTTAATCTAGATTCAATGAAGTTTACATTGTCATCCGACAGTAAGTCAAAATTCCATAAATACTATCTGTAATTCTGTATTGACTAGAATGGAAAAAATGAGAATATATATATATAAAGAATTTGGAAGCAGTCAGAATTTTCGATATATTCTTTTTAACGATTTCCAAAATTCCGGAAATAGGAAGCGGTCATAATTTTTTATATTACCGCTTTCGTCTGCGTAATGGGACTCTTGAGAGATGATACACTGGACATTTCTTCAGCCTTATATCCAAATCGAAAAGAGGTTGTTGTTTCGTCTTGTTTAGTAAAGATGAATCAGAAAAGAGGAAGGAAAGGAAGAAAGGCGGAGACAGAGAAAGACAGAGAGGACGAAAGAAAGCAGAAT
>NC_069002.1:33530525-33531333 GCF_001194135.2 Octopus bimaculoides | reverse complement strand
TGTGTGTGTGTGTGTGTGTGTGTGTGTGTGTGTGTGTAGATACATAGATAGATAGATAAATAGATAGATAGATATGTGTGTATATATATATTGGGTTGGTACATAATTATTGCGGCTTCTTTCAACAAATTTTATTCAACGAAAACAATAACAAAATTTAACAAAAACATCTCTAAATGAGGTCTGACTGTCTGCCAATCGAATGGGAAGTAGTAATTGAAGTAGATGGTGAATATGCTCCGGCATAATCATTTAAAGATGCTTTTGTTACATGTCGATTTTGTTTTGGTTGAATAATATTTGTTGAAAAACGCCGCAATAATTATGCACCAAACCAATATATATATATATCATTGCTTTCGCATAATCATGCCTTTTTACGCATAAGAGTAGATGCAATTTTTCAAATGTGTCTGCAGAATGCCATCGTTGCTTGTGAGTTTGCATTAGCAAATGTCTTATTATATATGCCTCTTATAAGATCGCTTGTAGTATCAGGCTGGTGTAATTGGCTATAATTATCTCAATGTATATGTGTCTGCCTATGCGTATATATGAATTGTGCCCGAATACCTAATAACGTTAAGGTTGTAGGGCAAAGTCAATTATGGCATTAAGAACTCATCGACTTCGGAAAGAAAGTAAAATCAGAGTTTTGAAGTGAAAATGCATTTCAAAGTCTATAGGGAATATGTTTGTGAGGGATCTATTCACATACACACAAACGAAGAAACAAACACACACAGACACACACAAACGTACACGCACGTGCACACACAAACATACGATCACACACCTGCACATTATA
>NC_069002.1:33526048-33526693 GCF_001194135.2 Octopus bimaculoides | reverse complement strand
TATATATATACATACATATATACATATATGTGTGTGTGTTTACGTACAGACAGCAATATACATGTAGATAAAGAGGTATATGTGTAAGAAGAAATTGAAACATGTATTTATACACACCGAACACAACAGAGTTGATCGTAGATTTTTAAAGCCATTTGCACTTGAAGAAATTCATTCTATTTATTTCTCAATTTGGTTCAATCTTCTCCTTGCTTCTTTCCTTCATGTTAATCTGCAAATGCACAGATACAAGAAAACTTCATTCACACTGTAACACACATCGACATGCACAAAAGAGATACAAACCTATATGTATATATGTGCACGTGCGTGTGTAAATGTGTGTGTGTATGTATATATGAAACTGAGTATCACCATCTCTGTGATTATTTTTGAAGAATTAGGGATATTCTGTGTTTGTCTTCCGTCCGGTTTTACACTCAGTATACGTTATACGTTTTGTATATTTACCATACATTTTTGCATTTAGTTGATGAGTGGTAAGTAGCTTGATTACGAACCACATGGCACTTTGGGCAAGTGTCTTCTACTATAGATTCGGGCCGACCAAAGCTTTGTGAGTGGATTTGGTAGACAAAACCTGAAAGAAGCACGTCGTATATATATATATATATATATATATAT
>NC_069002.1:33516403-33525858 GCF_001194135.2 Octopus bimaculoides | reverse complement strand
TATATGTTTGTGTGCCTGTGGTTTCGCAAAAGAGACCGATAAAAAAGTACTTGGCTTACAAAGAATAAGTCCTGAGGTCTATTTGCTCGACTAAAGGCGGTGCTCCAGCATGGCCACTGTCAAATGACTGAAACACGGCAGAATTTGAACTCAGAACGCAACGGCAGACGAAATACCGCTAAACATTTCGCCCGGCGTGCTAACGATACTGCCATCTCGCCGACCTTGTTGAAAACGCTATACCTAAGGAAATTAATAGTAAATAATTATGGTTAATTAGTAAATACAACTACTTATGTTAGAAACACTTTAAAAATCCAGAGATAGCTAGCTTTACGAATAAATCCTATTTCTACCGATTATCTCCCATGGACTTAAACCTCTTTAATAGTATTAGATTTAGAGTATTTTTCAGAGTGTTTTATTTTATTAATTTACGTTATTCCCATAATACTTAGCGTCTGACAGTGGGGGCAGCCATTTGTTCTGGAACGAGAAGGATTAACCATTATGTCGTTAAGCATTCTACTTTATTTTTACTTCTTTTAATAATTTTACTCAATAAGTTTCTAACGTAAGTAGTTGTATTTACTAATTAATGATAATGCTGTACTATTAACTCACATTTGACATAAAATATGTTTTTTTATACTAGTATTGAAAGGGGTAAACTTTACACTAAATTATTAATTTCCATAATTTTATTTAGATATATTACAAGATTTGATATGTTTCTAATTTATCGTTAATAATTTCCTTGGGTATAGCATTTTCAATATACATCGACATTGTACTTTAGGTATGTAATATTTTGAAATATATTTGTAATTTTTTTTATTTTTAATGATTTTAAACTTTTACCTGTAAATAATGATGATAATACACATAGCGTGAGGGCGCATTGGTGGATTTATGTATAAAGTATATCCTTAATACGCACAACCAGCGAAGAAACGCGTGTAGCATTTACTAGTACTACCGTCTTTCTCTACAGACTAAATAACAGGTAAGTTATATTTATTTCACTAATTTTATTGTATGTTATTTTAGTTATTTTATTTGATGTAATTTTCTCTAAGTATATCATACCATGATGTTATCTTGAAATAGGAGTTGCGTATCTATTGGTAAATATCCCAAATATGTAATTATATTATAAAATATACTTTTTGCATTTCGGGAGAAAAGTGTAAAATAGTAAACGTCCTGATCACCTAGAATACTTGTTATTCCCATATATATATATATATATAGGTAATCTTCAAGTTTAGGGGGATAAAAAAATAAATAAAAATATTCAAGGGAAATAACTGAACGACTTACCAGTATTATCCGTTTTCTTCTAGCTGTTTATAAATAAATCACACCCTAATCCTAACCCTAACGTCAATCAAAGCACGTGTGTGATTTATTTATAAACAGAGATGTACGGAGAATACTGGTAAGACGTTCAGTTACTTCCCTTGAATATTTTTATTTATTTTTTATCCCCCTAAACTTGAAGATTACCATATATATATATATATATATATATATATATAATGTGTATGCATAACATGTATACATGCCCAAAATTGAACGCTCCCATAGATCGATATAATTTGTATATCCACTTATATGTTTATAAAAATAACTCCATGCGTTCTTTAATTATAAGCTTGCAAACGTATTCGATCACTGAAACACACATACTCATTCACTCACTTACACACGTTAATAGAGTTGGAACATCGCAAGAATTGTTGACCACAGTTTTAAACTCTAAGCCCATCGATACACGGAATAAAAGATGGCCTGGTCTTAGCAACCAAATTAACCCCATGAATGTAGACATATTTGCGTATGCTATTATCACTTGAGCTATGGTAAATATTTGCAAAAAAATTCCTTCTTGCTTTGGCAAGCTTTTCACATTGGCAGCTGTTTTTGCATTTGTTGTTGTATTCACGCACAAATGATCTCAAAGGACCCTGATATCACTTATAGTAATATCTTTTAGTGGCTGTTCGCTGGTATTGTAAATATGCAGGGATACTTCAGCGAGATGCACGTTGTTGATGTGGCTATATTTCTCGTTCTGAACCTCGAATATTTATTTCAATACGATTCAAAATATCGGCGAAAGAAACGGAAGATAATACAGAAGCTATGTGCTGTTCGAGGCATTTCCTTAGCATTGTTCGCTCGTATAGTCGAATATTCTAATGATGAATATTGAAATAATGTATTTTACGCGATATCAAACCCGTCCTGTAATTAGATCAACTATTTCATTCGATAACTAACGCTAGTAACTGCCTGATTATCAGTGTGCCGGTAACTATAATAATACGATGGTGTAGTTGCTTCAGAAATAAAAGAGAATTACCGAGGAAACGAAACGATCGCCCGAGCAAGATTGGTTAAGTATAGGCAGACATTGCAGCTGGATGGTTAGATATTTCATACATTATAGATGCAAGACGTTGCGTGATGTTACAATAGAGTTTAATGAAAACAGAGCTCCTGCTGTGAAAGTATTTCCTGAAAAAGTGCAGAATGTCTGCAGCAAAAATAACTGTAAGAGATTAGAGAAGCTGAAGAAAGTGCCGGTTGAATGTATAAATAATATAAATATGAACAAAGATTTCCTACGACGTCTACTGACTTGAAGACCATATATACTAAATGTCTGTTAGAAAAAATACTTTTCTAATGAACTGAAAGTTGTGATCGAGACTGTTAATCCGGCGTGTGTTTTTGTGCGTGCGTGCGTGTGAGAGAGATAGAGTATGTGAGAGGAAGTGTGTGAATATATGTGTATATGTACGAGTGCGCATCATGAATGTTTCAGGGCACACGCACCCACACTTTTATACATGCATATAGAATATAAACACACACACACATATATATATATATATATATATATATATATATATATATATATATATATATATATATATGACATACACTCAGGCAGACAGACAAGTACTTAAAATAGATAGGTAGGTAGATAGATAGATAATGCAGGAGGACGGACGAATGGAATGAATGTTGGAGGGAGAGAGGGAGGGAATAATGGGTAGAATTTCTGTCGTCTGGTTTGTACACGTGCATCTATTAATAACAAACCGCGTATCATTATCTTGCATGAACATCGGAGAAAATAAATTCTATAGGTTACCGTTCAAGGAATATATTACTCTGATACTTTGCCTTCAGTTAATCTTTAAAAAGTAGAAGCAGTTTTCACGGAAACTTTTGATACGTTGTTGTACGCTATTCAACTTATAGTCTCCATTGGATCTCGCAAGAGTACTCGCGTCTAAATTGGTACCATCAAGAATATGAATGACGATGGTGGATTATACTTTTATCACAACAGTTAGCCTTAATTTCTTTGGTGAAATGATATACATGTACGTTAACTTAACCTCTAAGGAGCTGAAGGTTCCATGAATCTGGACAAGGTTATATAAAAAGCCCGAATCTAACATTAAACTTTGCGTTATACTCTCTAAAACCTACAATTTGCTTAAACTGTACCCAGATGTAAAGCGGTGTACTAGCATAATTATTAGCATGGAGAATGAAATGTCGGTGGAATTTCGTCCGACTTCCAATTTTGAGTTGAAAATATCATGGTTCGACTTTGCCTTTCACCCTCTCGGGACCGATAAATTAAGTATCATTTGAGCTCTGGGGTTGATGTAATCTAAACAAAGAATTTTGTAGGTTTATTAACATTTGAAAGTTAGGAGGAACTTGAAGTATATCACTCCAAAGCAAGTAAGTGTCCCTGACGCCTCATTGGCAGCTAATCAATGTTTTCTCTCCTAATTTTTTTTTTATGGGGGGGGGGGGGTACTGGAAATGAAGGGGCGATAAACTGGTCCTCAGCAACCACAGATGTATCATCCTCTTCTCCATTTCGAACAAGCTCTTCACCAGGATCCTCCGCAGCTTGCCTTTTCCACTATAAGAAGCAAACGCCGCCCACAACACGCAAGATTCGTGCCAAATCGCTCTACCACCGACACTACATCAGCCCTTTTTCTCAGGATGATTTCCTTAAAGACTGCCACCTATACATAGCCTTCGACACAATCTAATTTACATATTTATGGTAAATTCTCAGGCTCACTGACGTGGTTCACAAGTTCTTTTCCGTGTTCCAACGGCTCTACTGTAGTGCTGGTAGCTGAGAGCGTGTGAAAATGGATGGGCTCCGATTGTTTCCTCATCGACAGCGGATTCATATAGGGCTGTGTGATCACCCCCGACCTCTACAAGTATGTCATCCATTATCTTATGACCAACTTCAGTGAACGTGTCTCTGGCGTCAATTTGGGAACTGCTATGTTACTGACCTGAAGTATGAGGATATTACTACCAATATTCAGCAAGTCGATCGGCCTCTGCCTTCCGCCAGGGCATCCTACCAAGGCCTTATTCTCATTCGACGCAGAAGTATCGAGCTAGAAGAGGCCCCGTCGAAGCCTCTGCAGCAGATGCCTGGACGTGTTTAAGAAAGGTCTCCAAATGCCCGACATCATCTGTGTGGGTACGGAGGAGCTGCCAGCTTTGGGGAGCACGAGTCGACCTGGTCGGTTTTACACGCGATGTATCCTTCAGGTCCACTAACCTTCGATGACCTCAGCCACGTCAGGCAAGAGCTTGAAGCATGCAAACTACAGGGAAGGATTCCGCAGTGAGTCGTATCTAATTCTTGGTCTCACAATGACCTAAACATGTTATAATGGCAAGATCACGATATTATCAGAGGATTTAATCGATGGACCGCCGAACAACTGTGCTATATCCGTATTTTTAAAGGATACACGAGATAATGTATATATTTCCCTAAGAGATTCCTGTATTAAGAGATAAAAATAGTATAAACAACTTCATTTCTCGTGCACAAACTTTCTCACATTTCTCGCAAAATTTCATCACCCAACAACCGTTGAGAAATGCCATGACATTGATTAAGATTTCATTTCCACTCCTCGAACTAATGAAGCGCAATTTAACGAAAATTAGTTGTCATATAGTTTATACGTCATGTTATAAGATACATTAAAGATACTTAATGCTATTCAATATATGCACCACATTACGTTAGACAATGCATCTAATGTCATTTACTTTTTTCCTGGTACATCATACACATTATAATGAATTGATGTCCTAGAATTTCCATAAAGTTTAAATAATCTATCGGTATGTCATTTATAAACAAAGCATTATAGACCGTTAGTGCATTCTGTTGTATTTAAATCACATAGGCGACCCATTTCTTACAAGTATTTATGATTTATAGGTTTTATTTGAATTCTGTAAGAGACCAAGATCAAATTAATAGGATTTCTGGAGTTATACTTTTTGATTTCGTTTTAAGATGCATCATTTTTTTCCCACCAGAATAATTTCATTTCTGTAACGTAAACATTGGTTATGTTTCTTACTCGCCGTGTATCGAAACCTAATACACACGAGTGTGTTCTGAACAGTTCCTAGCGATGAGCCCAAAAAGATACAGCACGATCAGTTATGATTTTATTCAATATATTCCCCCCTCGGATTCATACAATTATTGCAAACTCCCTTCAGTGTTTCTAAGCGTTATCAACAGAACTCCGAATGTCAGGCCTCCAATGAGGCCTTTCTAGCATAGTGGATGTCCACTTAGTGGTCATCCCTCTTATATGTATGTAATATAATTTTTCTGAATGTTCAGATTTTTCAATGTGCTACGCCGCTGGTTTTAAATTGATATTAATCAAATTAATATTCAATTTTTTCACCCTTATTATTTAAATTTAAACACACACACACACACACACACACACACACACATTGAAAAAATATACGAAGGCTTGATATTAGGATGGTATTTCACAACTGTATAATAAATCACTTTTAAGCATGCGATACACACGGCTTGTGAGAAATGTACAAATAATTGCTCTCCAATTCAGTTTCTGCCCAATGTTTCTCTGCTATTCGTTGTCCATCGTTCAATAAGTCCTTCCATTTCTCCCCGTCTCTCCTTCTCTCTGTGTGTCCGTTTCTCTTGACCCTTGACTATTTTCTGCTATGTACTGCATTACGTCTGTACTGCCTCTGTCACCCTATGTACTACACTACTTCTCTACTTAATTCACCGATCTTTCATTGACGAAACAATCGTTTGCATAGTTATGTTCTTTAACCCATCAGCGTACATATTTTGCTCTCATTCTCATTCATTCATCTTTCATACAATCAATTTTCTTTTTCATACTGTGTATTATACTAAGCATTAAATCTTCGCTCGCATAATTATATTAATTGTTATTGCTTCCCGTTTCATCAGCAAATTGACAGTTGTTGCTTCATTATATATTATATAAATTTTACCCTTGCTTACTCATCTCATTTTGTCAAGCTAATTGCTTTTTCTTTATATGTGCAGGTATATATATGTATGTACATACATACGTGTATATATATATATATATATATATATATATATATATATATATATATATATATATATATATATATATATAGTCTTTGACAGCTGTATCTTGTATCCGAGAATTTTGTTTCTTTGCTCAACGCCTCCGTTGTGCTGATTGCGTTAGTGACTCTGTAGGCCAATTCTCGCATGAAAGTGTCGATGGCATTGACTGCATGGTAATGTTGGTGGAGGACGTGGTTAATTTTGTACAGCCTTTCCTCTCTGTCTTTTGATTTATTTCTGTCTTCTTCTGGTGGCTGCGAAGAATTTGTTTCCGATGATTGAGGACACCGCCACTTCGTATGGTTTCACGATTGTGTTTCTAACCATTTAGGTAGCTTTCAGTTGCTTCTTCTGTTGCTCTGAGCGGTCTCTATTTTCCGTGAACTGAGCTTGCTCGAAACATTGGGCATAGGAACCTTGACTCATTCTTGATACAGGTCCTAGTTATCTAAGACGGTGTATCATGATCAGTGATTCAATGCAATGGCTGCTGACTCAGTCCAGGACACTGTTATTGGTCGCATAGTGTTTGATGCTTAAGCTTGAGTGAAGGCTTTGTTGGGTTAAGCGTCCTAACGTTTGGATGTCGGGAGGATATAGACAAGGTTTGCAGCTATATAATAAAGGTTGAAACGAAGAAAAATATCATAGACCATAATTTTAATTAAGGTCAGATCTATGTTACTGAGGATGCATTTAATAAGCATGTATGTGGTGACTTGCTTTCCGAGACCCACTCAAATCTTTGTCTCCCTTTTCACAGATGTAGTCATACAAATATGTTCTTAAGTTGTGATATTGTATAAATAGTTGACTGGAATTTGAATTGCATCACATTAACATGTATCCCAACAATATTTTGTGAATTAGAACTGCCAAGAGACACATGAATATGCTGGCTGTTTTGTATCAAGTTATAATCGTCCGCTAGTCGTTTCAGAGACTCATGTGAGAGGATACTGTAACTTGAATTCGATTTTCATTTGTATAGAATTAGATGTCTGCATCAAATAACATGACGTGAAAACTAGAAAACCTTTGCAAAAAAAATAAATAAATTGGAAGCACGCTATGGTATAGTTGATGTGGTTCTTTTGAAGAGGCAGCAAGTGCACCTCTCCTGATTACTGCGATTCGAACAATAACGCAACTTGTTGGTCTCATAACAATTCACGGTGACTGAGCGACAGTCTATCGGCAAGACCTTCCCAGACGTTACAAAACAAATATTTACAAACCATATATTTTCCCACCAGTACAGTCGTATGCTAAGATGCGTTCGATCAATTGTATTTACGAATTGTGATTATTTCCTTTGTCGCAACATCAAAGCAAAATACTCCTCATCAATAAACCACAAACACCGGTTGACCTGCAGGCAGCTCTTCGCCAGAAGATTACCGCAATAAACCAGGTATGATCCGACGTGTATTGCAGAACGTCCAGCAGAACTGTTAACATTTGTGCTTGTCTGTGTGTACTTCTGTTTGCGTCCTTTTATATGTATGTGTGTGAATACGTTTGTGTGTGAAACAATGGGAAGCATTTAGATGACAGTTTTTTCAGCACTAAACAAACAGTTTAAACATAAGTAGATTTTATGTTGATAAATGACACTCATTGTTCTGTGCATAGAGAAAATAACGATTGCTAATATCCTATATTTGCCGAATGTGTTTTCATCTAAAAAGGAAAACGAAAAAAAAGAAGAACCCTCAGGTTTGCTTTCCGGATAATATATGATGTATTTGCTATATATTATTCTTAGATACACACATACACATTCATACATACCCACATGAGGACTAGACAAATTATACACAGAAAAACAACATAAAACCATGTCTCTTTATCACTCTTTCTATCTATCTATCTATCTATCTCCCCCTGTTTCTCTCTCTTTCTATATATAGATACAGAGATAGACAGACAGATGGATAGGCATATAGATAGATTGATAGATAGAAATGTATATTATAATATATGATGTATATATAAATAGAAATATTCATTTATACTTACACATATATATATATTTATACACACGTATATATATATATATATATATATATATATATATATATATATATATATATATATATATATATATATATATATATATATATATATATATATATATATATATATACACATATGTATATATATTTATGCAAACGTACATATATATACACATATGTATATATATTTATGCAAACGTACATATATATACACATATATATATTTATGCACACGTACGTACATATATACACACATACATATATATATATATATATATATATATATATATACACATATACATATATTATCTATATATATACAAATGTACACACTCATGTACATATATATATATATATATATATATACACATACATAAACTGTATAAATACATGCTTGTGTATACAAGCAAATACACATATATAAACAAACGCAAGGAGATGAGCAGCAGACACAATCATAAATAAATATATACATACAATAAACACACACACACACTTATAAAAAAAATAATAAGCTCATATTCCAACACTAACAGACGTTTTCTGTTTTTTCTTTCTTTCAGCGCTAGTTTTAATAATCAATACTGCTGCACTGATGTCCTCTCTAAGTCTCTCGTATTGTTCACAGTTCTCACTTACTCGAAGATTACGGCATTACCAAACAGAAACGTGTATTGTTTAGTATTCCGACTCTATCATTTTAATTGTCCAATTCACCGCAGTAATAATGGCCTTATTAGTTTACCGTATTAAGCAAAGTCGAAAGCATTAAACTCGCATTTTGCCTTCATTTTGTTTTTTTCCCACTTTCCTCTTGTTACAGTTTACTTGTAGGCTCATATACATACACACATGTACCTCCGTACGTATACATACGCACACATATGTGTATATATATATATATATATATATATATATATATATATATATATGAGTGTGTATGTGTG
>NC_069002.1:33508019-33515722 GCF_001194135.2 Octopus bimaculoides | reverse complement strand
GTGTTCTGTCCTACATATATATGATGTTGTCGTTTAGATGTATATGCGTGTGTGTATCAATGAATTCAAGTATAGGTGTATATGCGTATTTCTGTGTGTACACGAGTATGTATGTGTTCACGTATATGTGTGCATCCTTGTAGATATGTGTGTGTTTAAATGTCCATGTCAGTGTTATAGTGTGTGTGTGTGACTGACTATCAGTAGTATTCTTATGTATATTCTTACATATCTTGAATTCTTCCTATGTGTTGGTTTAAATTGTTCGTTACTGTTTTGTGTGTGTGTGTGTGTGCGCGTATGCGTTTAAGTGTATGCGAGTGTATGTGCGTGCGCGTGTATGTGCGTGCGAGTGTGTGCACATGCGAGTTTGTGCTTGCGAGTGTGTGCGCATGGAAGTATGTGTGCGTGATAGTATGTGTGTGTGTGTGCTTGAGTGTGTGTGTGTCCTTGTGTACGTGTATGTTGGTTTACATTCATATACTTTATGTACTGCCGCTTATATCTGTACAGCTGGGTCTGTGTGTGTGTGTGTGGGTGTGTGTGTGTATGACTGATCTTAGTATGGATGGCCAGGATTGGAGATTCCGTGAAAGATTTTTAAGTGGCAGCAAGCAGAATTTCGACATATTTTCTTGAAGGAATTTCCAGAGAAAAAAGCGAGGCGGAGAGGGAGGAGTTAAGTGGTGTGGTGGGGGATAGCATCAGAAATTATATGGAATCTTTAACGGCCAAATGTTACTTTCAGAGAAAGAAGATAGCAATCATGATAAATATAGCAATAAATAATAATAATAATAATAATAATATTATTATTAAGTAATAATTGCTTTAAATAGTGCCACAAGGGCAGCAACTTTGTTTGAAAGAATGAATCGATTATATCGACCCCAGATGGAGTGAATAAATCAGAAAAATGGAGAGACTGTGGAACTTGCGGCGAAACAGTGACACATTGTAGCAGAATGTCCCAAGTTGGCACAGGAAGAATATAAGAAATGGAGGCACGATAAAGTTGTAAAGGTAATACACTGGTACTACACCTGTCAGTCATGTGAATTTGAAGCTAGAAATACATTGTACAATCATCGAGTCGAAAGAGAAATGGACTCGGAGAACTTTAAGATTTTGTGGGACATAGATATTCAAACGGAGAAGAGATTAGAAAATAATGGACCAGACGTAACGATCATAGTTAAGGAGAAACGATGCTGCTTACTTATCGGCCCATCATGCGCGTTTGATTGTAAAGAAAAAGGAAGAAAAACAAAGTATATATATATATATATATATAATAATAATAATAATATTAGGGACAAAATCCAAAATTACAGGTAAAAAACTCAATTAAAATCAATTTATAAAAAATTAAAATTAAATTGAGCCTTATAGATAAAGTATATATAAAATATATAGTTTTAGGGAAAATAACCAATTTTCAAGAACTCATCGATGAAAATCCACTATCACATATAGAAAAATTAATAATTAAAAGCACAATAAATGAGTATAATATAAAGTAAAGTAAATACAAGATAAATATAATAAAAAGATTACACGTGTTTCATAATTATTAATTTTTCTATATGTGATAGTGGATTTTCATCGATGAGTTCTTGAAAATTGGTTATTTTTCCTAAAACTATATATATATATATATATATATATTCACTTAAAGCTTGAAAGAGGAAGATTTTGGAGCGGTAACGGTCGTGCCAAGAACACTGCTGCGTTGGGAGCAGTAAGCCAAGATATAGTAAAATGGCTGAAGCAGATTGAAATAAGATGCCCATTAAAGTTCCTACAGAAAATTTCTCTTAGGGACAGCAAGGATTATCAGAATGAAAGTTACTACCGAATGCATGAATAACAGAAAGTTTAGTTTTGATTATTTGGGCAATGTAGTATTTAATTTTTGTTTGGGTTTTTTCTCTTTTACCACCAATTTGTTGTATATGATGTGCTTAGCAATAACTACATGTTTAAGAATGTATGGCCGATAATAAATTCTACAAAGATGGGCGCCAAATATAAGGAATACTACATTAAACACTAAAGACGTGAGAGGATAATATTAGGTGAAGCGTTAGTTAAGCTGAATGGAAAATTATGGCAAAGGTATCAGATATTATTACTACAGTCTGCGATAAAGCTGAAGAAATGTCGTAGATTTGCTCAAAAGATGAGCAGTAAGTATTTTCAGTTTTGATTTTTAGTTTTCTTCTGGTGGATTATGTATAGAATATAATTTAAGGCTTTGGAAAAAATCTCTATTTATGTTTGGCGTCTTGAAAATGGTCTTTCATAATGTAATTGTATTCTAATATGATTAATAACACCACGTAGAGAATGCTTTTCTCTTTGTTTTCTCTTAAATGTCTGTCTTTCATAAATAGGTCCTTCAGATTTTCTATGAGAAGTATGCCAATAATTTGTGGTTTGATATCTAGTTCACCACCAATGTAAAATAATTGAGAATTATTGCTCTACTAAAATGAAAAAAAAAAATTGATTCTTTATCGATATATCAATACCTCGTAAAACGAATATTACTCGGAGATCGATGGAGTCTCTACTAAATAAATATATATTTATAAATGAGCTAAAGGAAATATGTATTTGCGATAACCAGTTTCTAAAGTTTACAACTACATATTTCTATTATGAAGTATTTTCGCCAATTCAGTCAAACTCCCATATCCTTACTGGTTTTATTTGTGCATATTCAAACTCATGTTGAACAATTAGATAACTATTTGCCTTAAAAGATTTAGTGAGGTCCCTGGCTAATTCAGCAACTACTGAAACGTAATTGCATGTACGCATCATTAATCTGCTCAGTAAATGAGCGATTACATTATGGGGGATCAAGGATCCAAGGAGGAGGGTTGTGCGTAGTCAGATGATCTTGTAGATATAGTAGACAGAGCTCCTGCAATTCACAACAAATCTGTTCTCGGACGACAACACAAACCATGAGATTAGTGATTCTAAGAGGGGAAAATGAACATAGCTAACATGATGGGATAGCACAATCTGATAGAAATAGCACTGAGATGAAAATATTTGAAAAACAATTGACATTTGCCAAATTACAGCATTATGTTTCCAAATTGGATAACAGAAAAGGAGGAAAATATAGTGCAGATATATATATATATATATATATATATATATATATACTAACTCCTTTTAAAAAATCGGTGATCTCTCTAATTTTAAATATTCTTCTTGAAACAACATAGGGATCGGTGTAAATCATAGAAGAAATTCTTGAGAATGTAATGAAATTTTAGTTAACTTTAGTTCCTCTTGTAACGTAGCCAATTCACAGATTCCTTACACTGTTGGACATTATACCCCAAGACGTTTCTATCGACTCTCAACGTTCTGTGTTCAAAACCTGCATTAGCCAACTATCACTGAAAAAAGTGCTAATCAATACAGCTTATTTGCCTGAAATGAAACGCTTTGCCGTATTTGTTGAGACCCCTTTTTCATTCTCAGCTCAACACCAGCGTCGAAACGGTATTGATACAAATCTCTTGAGGCCCATAACTATTTCCTTTTATTCCAAGAAACCCTGTCGGTATACAGAGGGAAAATGAATCCATTGACAACTGCCAGCCTCCTTAAAAACTCTTACCAGTCCTGCATATTCATGTACAAATGCAGTTACCAATAGTAACTGTTCATAAATATATTACGCGATAAAAACAACAATCACTCACTGATTGAACATTATTTAATTAACAGCTAATCTGTGAGATCTAAAATTGTTTCGCAGCAACAGTTATCTAACAATTCATTGTCCACATGTTCTGTCTCTCCTGCTGAAAATTAAATCTGAAGTTGTGATCAATATCGTCACTTTTAAATCAAAGGCTTCTTCTATACTATTATTCGACGTGATATCAAAAAGCTCCCTGACGAGTTATGTTTAACAAGATGTAACTTATTTACCTATGTTTTAATATCATTTCCTCTGAAATCGTTACCTTGCGCAGCAAAACACCGGTTTTGCGACGTGTGGAATCAGGTCTCAAAGTCGTTTTCTGCAAGTGGGTATTTAGATGGCGACCTTTGATAAGGGTGTTAGAATGTAGTTGACAAGTCTTGTGATTAAGGCGGTGCGGAAGCCATACGGCGTGGATTTTGGCGAGGAACTCACCAGTAAAGAGAGCTCGGTGATCTGGTGCATTGCCGTTGTGAACAATCCACTACCAAGCGCTACATAGATCCGGTCGCTTTCGCCAAATATATTGTATATAATATATATATATATATATATATATATATATATATATATATATATATATATATATATATATATATATATATATACATATGTATATATATATGTATATATATAAAGAATTAAGATTTAACCTCAAATTAGGCAATCAACATTATATACATAATTATACGGTTAGAAATTCGACTTAAAATGCGTATATATATTAATATACACGCATTTTATATATACATAGCTAGATAGATAAGTATATTGAACAGAGTTGCATTCGGTGTTACTGAGTCACGCGGGGTTCTGAATCTAAGTTGCAATTCTATTATTGTTGTATGTTTCTTTGCGTATGCGCACGTGCCTGTGTGCTTGTGCATGTGTGTATATTGGCGTGTAATTAGAAGTTTGTGCATACCAGTGTGTGGATATGCGTTTCTGTTCGTCTGGGATATTTTGTGTAAAAGAAAAATATGTTGTAGTACGATGGCCCCTGCAGAAATCGTAGGTATTTCTTTTATAAAACATAGTGTTTAGACTTTACTACGATGACGTCAAGACCGTAATTCTGTGGCACTAAGCATGTTTACCGCCATGTTAGTATATATGATGCAGTAGATATATCACACAATAGCTTCTTCATCGAGGCGTTTATGTTTCTTTTTTTTTCGTTCGTTTTTATGTCGTGACTTGCTTTCTGATATGAGACACATGTTAAAAAAGATTCCCAACAATTCAACTTCTCTGGTTGACTTTAAAATCCCCCTAATAGGGGCCTTAACTCCCACATTTTACAGCTCCATGTGCCCCAATTTTCAGGAGCAAAAAACATTTGAATAGGTCTCATAAGATTTGGATTTTGGTACCTGAGCATAAAGATGGGATACATATATCATGATCAGAATTTTTATTAGGGTATGTAAAAAGGGAAAGAACACTCAATAAAATTCTTAATCTGAAATTTTGATGATATTCGAATCATACATATTCCAGTTCATTAGAGAGAATACAAAAGAAAAGTTTAATTCTTTAATTTCATGTGTCGTGGGCAAAGCTGGGTATCTCTGCTAGTCTTTGATATATTTCACTTTGTCAGATTTCAACATGCCGGTTTCTATCTAGTTGCCCTGTCTCTAGCTGTGACACTATCTCTCCAACGAGTGTGATGTATATCTTACCAAACTGCATTAATTTTGTCTGTGTACCTCTTCCTTTATTTTATTCCAGGAGGCCTTCCTTACAGGAACTGTGAACAAAAGTTTCTTACACACATTATGTTCTGATATTTCCCCCGCGTGAAATAGTGCTGATAGGTTGTTCAACCGCACGTCTTACGTGATATTTCTGAAGATCTTTCGTTGGCATCATATACAAAATTGAATCTAGCCGTTCCAACGCACGTTCTAACTATTGGTTAATTTATGTGATCATTGCTATCTTAAGAGTTTGATGTGTTAAATAGCATACATATCTTTTCCAACGTTTGTCAAAATATGTTGGGCTCTGTTAATTTATTTTCCTTATATTCCTTATTAATGATTAACTTAACTTATCAGACACCATATTTTTCCAGTTGAACATTTAAGATGTTTTGATTCCAGAATTTCCTTAACCCACAGATGAGGTCGATCGAAAGTTTCCGTTGGTTATCTCATATCAACATAAACTCGCTTTAACTCTTCGGGTTACACTCATTTGTAAAGTTCCACCCTTTAAAAAACATGCTACCCTGGAAATTTGAACTGATGTCGTGACTAGATTTGTCTTTCTTAAGTAAAGTCCTATTAGTTTTCTCCAGCAAGCTCCCTAGCATTATGTTTCTATTTGCACCAACATGCTGCTTTTTTGTTTCTTAATTTAACGATTTTTATGAGATTTTGTTGAGTTTATAACAGATTTCTTCGATTAATGACGCACTGTTAGGAAAAATAAAGAAATAAAATGTAATTTCAAAATAAAAGCAAAAGCTTTTAGTGTGAATCTTCGATTGTAGGGTCATAACGTTGGTGTTGGGACCCTGTTAATTAATGGGAAAGAACCCTTTAAAAAGCGCTCGTTCAATTACTGGTCTCTCAATGTCTCCATTATAACCACTTCATTTTTCACTCAACTCTTTCTTTCACTTTCTCTTTTTTCCTTTCTCTCTCTCTCTCTCTGTCTCTTTCTCTCTCTTTCTCTCTCTTTCTCTCTCTCTCTCTCTCTCTCTCTCCCCCTTCTCTCAAGGACAGTCTTTTTCTTTGACTCTCACTGATTCTCCCTCTCATTCTATCCATACATCATTCTGTCCAGTTATTTTTCTTTTAATTTTTATGCCCTTTTTCTTAAAATTAATTCTTCGTTCGCAACACAGCTACCTGGCTTTATACGTTTCGGCATTTCATTTCTTAAAATTCCCCTTCTTTGGACCTTTACTTTCAATAATTCTTGTTGACCAATTTTTATTAATATTATTATTATTATTATTATTCAAGACTTTAAAACACTCTTTCTACCCCACTCATTTTCTTCTTCTGTATTTTTCTTTGTTTTCTACTCATCTTTTTAACTCCTTTGCACACAGCAACAGCCCCTATATATTTCATTTGGCTCATTTGCAGTATTTCTGAGATTCATTGAGTTATTTTTTTGCTTTGTTTTTGTTTTATTTCTGATTTTTCTTCCCAATTTCCTTCTAGTCGCTTTCTTGACTTTCTTCCTTGCTGCACATTATCTCAGAATTTTCTTTCCCTAATCAATTTTTGATTTGTGCAAGAATCCTCTGATTTCAATTACTGCAGTCTCTTGAAAAATTCTCTCTTATGGTCACCTCAATTCTAGCAACTACTCTATTAACGAAACGCATTCTGATTCCCAATGCCAACCTCAACATCAGTTTAATTTCGTTTTTTGTCTTTTCTTTGTTTCTTGTTTCGTTTCGTTTTTTTTTTCTCTTCCTCATTTCGCTATATCACTTTTTCAAACTTTCATTTATTTTTCATGGTTTCTTGTATGTATTTCTTGATTTTTATTTGTGCTTAAATTTGTTTTGTTCCATGATTTGTGAAGAGTTACGTTACCATGTTTGTTTTCGTCATCTTTTCCTTCTTTCTTAGTCGCATGAATTGATATAATTAATAGATTCCCAGATGGCCTGAAACTTTGGCTTGGAATCCATAATATGCCTTTCATTTATGAATCAGAACATGGCCGCATATTCCCTCAACTCTTGCATGGTCAGCGCAGGAATCGTGCAAGAATGACGATGCATTAAATTTGGTCTCACCCTGTATATATCTGTTTGTATATAAATGTCCATGATATCATGTATTTGTACGTTTGTGAATGTATGTATATGTGTGTATATGTTTGTGTTCGTGTATGTAAGTATATATATATATATATATATATGTGTTATATATGTGTATATATATATGTGTTTGTGTGTGTGTTATATATGTGTATATATATGTTTGTGTGTGTG
>NC_069002.1:33501920-33508009 GCF_001194135.2 Octopus bimaculoides | reverse complement strand
ATGTTTGTGTGTGTGTTATATATGTGTATATATGTGTGTGTGTGTTATATATGTATATATATATATATATATGTATGTATGTATGTATATGTGCGTGTGTTATGTATGTATGTATATATATATATATGTGTGTGTGTGTGTGTGTGTGTGTGTGTGTGTTTGCTAGTTTATGTCATTCTGCATGTGAGCGTTCACAAGTCTTTGTAAGCGTTTGTTTCTGTGAGTTTGCAAGTGTACGAATATCTGCGTACGTTTGGAGTTTTGTGACAAGTTCGCTTATATTTGGACGTGTATGTAATGTACTACGTGTTTGCATCTGTGTGTAAGAACGTTTTTTCCTTTACATCTGCATATGTATGTTCGTTTGCAAGTCTGTCTGTGTAAACGTGTGTTTGCATATCTATGTAAGTCTCTTTGTGTTTACAGTTGTACGTTAGTACTTAAGATGCTACAGTATCTGTTTATGTACTTGCATCTTTATGCATGTATGTGATTCAAGTCTTTGCAAGTGTGCATACGTTTGCAATTAACTGCAGTGATGTAAAAGTTTGTATCCGTATGTTAACAGACGTGGTTGTGCATTAATAATTTTACGTTGCTGCTGCAGTTCACATTCACTATTCCCTGAAACAGATATATATATATTTGTAATTTTCTGGCCAATTCCTGCTAAATCTATTTGAAATAATCGCAGAAGAGGAGAATTATATTATTTTTTCTGTTTTTTTTTGTGTTTTGTCTTTATTTTCATGATAGATTTCCCCCAATTTGTTAAGTTGCAAAATATCATCCATATATTTAGTAATTTGACTGTTCTCTGCTCAGACACTGGATTACGTTCAGTAACGCATGGTGAAAACAATGAAATATAATCTCCGGGGGATTATCTACGTGTTCTTTTGCTCTTCTAGAAGTAACAGCTAAATATGCCTCTCCCAACGAACTATTATTTGCCATTAATTTTAGAATATCTAAAGAAAGGCGAGATGGTCCCGGTTAGGAGATCATTTTTTTACTCGTAGATTTTCCTATTCGGAGCTGAGTTGGTACTTTATGTCGAAGGACCTCTGCGAGGCAGCACGACTCTCTACAAAGAGCAGTCTGATCCCTTTAAATTTCAAACATTCCGGTTTTAAATGTAGGAAACATTGGACTCTGAAACGTCAATATATAAAAAAACACAGGAGGGCCACGGTTGGAAAATATTTAATCATAAGTCTCACTCATCTCATCTTCTTCTGTTCTTACACATGAATTATAAAAAGACATCGCTTGTGTACTTTTATGATTATATTAAAAAAATATCGGAAATGTGTATCTGATCACGTGACACTTCAGACAAAACACCAACAACAACAGCAGTATGAGCAACTCCAATAATAGTTTTAATCATAGATATAGATGAAAAACACGAGCAGCAATTTTGATGTCAAAATATTAAATACTAAATTTAAGGAGGTTTGAAACACTACATTTGCTATTCCATCACCAGAGGGCAGATCATGTTCCCATTGTCACGTGTCATGTGACTGCAAATCCAGCTGACTTACGATAGAAGACACGATTTCCAACAGTTACCAATGACGTTTTCTAGCCATAGGATAAAATTCAATGTGTTTTAGCAGACACCGCGACGTGTTGCCACCATATGATGAAAGGATGGCTTCCTTATTATGAACATATTGTCCTCTAGCCATCGGATAAAAGGAAGTAATTATGAGTTATTAGCACGCCGTTTTCTTGCCAGACATCATATTTTCTGGGACTGTATTATAAAATCAATTCCTTGTTATTTTACAGTGTTTCATTCCACCTACCATAGTGTACTATTGAATATGACTTCTGACTTTTAGTGAACAATGTATGTCACTTGACAGGTGTAAACAGCGTCTTTTTATATGTAATCTATTGCTGAATAATCTTAGCTAAAATATATTCTGTAGCAGGAGGGAGTATTGAAACAAAGCACTTGAGACACCCTGGACTTGCGAGGATATGTTACGTATACGAATTTGGGATCTATTTTAAAACGGAGGCCACATTTTTCGTTAATGTTTTACGAAGTGTTTTTGGTACGGAAAGACTTTCAAACTTCGTATACTTATCTATTTTGTGTTATAGATCAGAAAAATATTTTTGTATTCGAATTTATTTCATGTAAAAAAATTGTCTTATTTCGATAATTTCAACCAATCACTGACAAGTATTCAGTTGTTTACATTTACTCCTTTGGCTGATTAAGCGATGTAAAGCGTATTTAATCTCCATACCTTCGTTTTATTTGCTTTTTTCATTTTAAATTTGCTTTAACCCTAACCCTACGGTTAGGGTTAATTGTTTCAGAATCGATTGTTTATGTAGTCGGCACTTAATGTATATCGGTGATTGGTTGAAATTACAGAAATACAACTTTAACATGGAATAACTTATGGATTTCTTTTTTTTTAAGAAGACTAAGAGAAAAAGATGTTTTATATGACACATTCTACCATTGTTCCAAGTTTCAAAGTGTTTCGTTAATGAAAAATGTGGCCCCCGTTTTAAAAGAGATCCCGAATTTGGTTAGAACCAAATACTTAAGGATTTTATTATCAATCACTGTAGGCAATTAAATGTAAGCAATTATATGTGTAGGCAATTAAATGAGGTACACAATTGCTAATGAACACCCAATATCATACTGGGAGAAAGGTGTTGAATATGGAAGCACTGTCCTTGCAAATAATGTACATATACATTGTGTGGTACTCGAGGTCATAGGATCGCAGTTTCGATTCCCAGACCGTGTGTTGTGAGCGTTTATTGAGCGAAAACACCTCAAGCTCCACGAGGCTCCGGCAGGGGATAGTGGCGAACGCAGCTGTACTGAAAACATGTATTTTCCCTTGATGTTGATGTCAATCAACCTTCATTTCAAACATGATGCAACTGCTTTAACATCGAAGACATAACAGAAAATACGAACCCATTATTTGTCTAAGAATCTATCGGTTAAGGTCGGATTATCACACAGATCCTTCTTTACTACAATAAAGTGTCTGATTCGAAGAAAATCTCATTGTGATATCTAACACCTCGTATGAGAGCGTAGATTTTCCTCCGTTAGGTCTACTTCAATGGGAAAGCCACAACCATTAAAACTGTCCACTCCTACATTTGCACTTTTCATTTATCTATCAATATTCTTAAGCACTACTCTCTGAAAGCCAAACATAAATCATTGACCTTGGGAAAAGTGTACTTTACGAAAACATTTCCCACCTTAATTTATATTATGAGGAATTTAGTACAAGCAGACAGTGCAGAACGCTCAATCTTATGCGTATGTGTATATGTGAGTGTGTGTGTGCGCGCTTGTTTGTGTATGTAAAAATGTTATACAAGCATAACAATGTTGTAATAAAGAAGTCAAAAGATGTGGTTATATTTTAAAATTATTTAGAGCGTACGTTTCAAGCCTGCGTTATAAATAATTGGAAATGCATGCATTATGTAAAACCTTCCTCCGTTAAAACATTTCAACATAGAAAACCTGTTCGCGGAAATACTCATGATGAATATGTATGTTCAGAGCTGTAAGTCAGCTACTAAGAGAGGAATGAATATGTATAGAGGGGGGTAAAAAGAAGATAGAAAGAGGAAATGTGGGGTTGAGGGAGTGTTCAGGAAACTAAGCAAAAAGAGACAATAGTGCAAGAAATCATGTACAAGAGAAGAGTATTGAAAGGAAATGGAATGATTATAGAGGTACGCTTATCTACACAATGTGTGAGAGGAGGAAGAGTAGAGAATTGAGAATGTTACGAATGGGTTGGGAGGATATGACACACGCAAACACACACAGGCATTATATATATATATATATATATATATATATATATATATATGTGCATATACACACATATACAAACTAACACGTTCATATCTATGCATATACATGTGGGGGGATTCTACATGATGTAGGAATACGCCAGTACAACTGAACATCTGTGTATTCGTTTATCATTTCTACATATGGGTTTTTATACACACACATATAAACATGTGCACATGCATACATATATAAATATGTATATCCTATACGTATGCTGAAAATTATTCTGCTGTTCAATATTTTTTCTAACTCGAGATGTCTCTTTGCTTTTTTTTTTTTTTGAATCTTCTCTAAATTAATTAATTCCTATCAATTCATTAATATTCTGTAACCTGAACTTGGAACCCGTCCAAGAATCACAAAAGCATTGATTCTTCAATTATTTTTTAATTCATTTATTTATTTATATGTTTCAAATTTTACTTTTAACTTGCAATGAAACCATCAGTTAGTTTTATTGGGGAAAAACCAGTTTATTCGCTCTGTTTAAGCTATACGTTTGATACACCGTAGCATCATTTAATTCTGCTGTTGTTGTTATTGTTCTCGTTCATATTTGAGTTCATGTAATAGTGACTGATGCGGTCGTTTATCTTATTTTATTTTATTTATTATTGCTGTATTTGTATATCTGTAAATTTAACTGAAGTGGAGTGCGAGACTACCAAGCGCTTTCAAGTGTATCCCGCTGGTTTTTGCTGTCAAACTGGTTGCAATTTCATTTGTATAATAACAAAAAATATAGTGGAAAGTGGTGAGGGCGATAATGATGATAAAAATAATAAGTATTATTATTATTATTATTATTATTATTATTATTTTTATTATTATTATTATAGCTAATGGTTTCAAATTTTGCCACGACGGAAGTAGTTTTGGTGGAGGGGATGAGTCGATAATATTTTTACACATTCCTATGAGAAATACTTAACGCATTTGACACGCCTACAGTATCATTCAAATTTGAGTCTAAACTAGACTTTGCATAACTTATAAAAATGATCACACCTCGAATGCCTTTAATTAAAGGACTCGTTCAATAGAACTGACTCGAGGGACATTTAAAAATGGTTCGGGTTCATCCCACTGCGTAACACGTTGTGCAAGTGTCTTCTACTATAGCCTCATGCCGACCAAAGACTTTTGAGTGGATTTGGTAGATGGAATCTAAAAGAAGCCCGTCGTATACATATATGTATATACCTATATGTGTGTTTATCTCCCCCCCATCACCACTTGACAACCTGTGTTGGTGTGTTTATATACTCGTAACTTAAAAAAACTAAATGCTGGCGTCGGTTCATTCCCCTGAAAATTCAGGTCGATGCCACAGCATGGCCGCAGTCTAATGATTGAAACCGGCAAAACAAAAGTTGGAGGATAAAAGATATATATACATATATATATATATATATATATATATATATATATGGGTGTGTGTGTGAAGATACATGTGCATGTGTGTACCTGTATTTTTGTATTTGTCAGTTAGTGAGAGAGAGAAGATCTAAGTTTTTCAAGTTTTCTTTGTTACGCAACCCGGAAGCCGAGTCGTATGCTTGGGTTGAGTGGACGAAAAGTTGATAAGAGATTAACCAAAACGAATACAAATAAATCAATGCCCATATGAACCTAGTACTAGAATTCACTTCGTTGTTCAATGGAAAATTTGAACTGATCACCTAATATTCTTTAATTGTAAGGCGGCGAGCTGGCAGAAAATTTATCACGCCGGGGGAAATGCTTAGCGGTATTTTGTGTGCCTTTACGTTCTGCGTTCAAATTCCGCCGAGGTCGACTTTTCGTTTCATCCTTTTGAGGTCGATAAATTAAGTATCAGTTGCGTACTGGGTCGATCTATTCGACTGGCCCCTCCTCCAAAATTTCAATTTTGGGTCTTGTGCCTAGAATAGAAAAGAATATTTAAGGCGGCGAACTGGCAGAAACGTTAGCAACGCCGGGCGAAATACTTAGCGGTATTTCGTCTGTCTTTACGTTCTGTGTTCAAATTCCACCGAGGTGGACTTTGCCTTTCATCCTTTCGGGGTCGATAAACTAAGTACCAGTTACGCACTGGAGTCGATGTAATCAACTTAATCCCTTTATATGTCCTTGTTTGTCCCCTCTCTTTAGCCTCTTGTGGGCAATAAAGAAATAAGAAACGTTAGCACGGCGGGCGAAATCCTTAACAGTCCTTCGTCTGCCTTTACGTTAT
>NC_069002.1:33498060-33501175 GCF_001194135.2 Octopus bimaculoides | reverse complement strand
ATATACATGCAAGTTTGTGTTCACATGTGTGTGCATGAGAAATGTAAACTCCTAAGTGTGTGTGTGTGTGTATGTATGTGTGTATGAATGTGTGTATATATATATATATATATATATATAGATATATACGCAGATAGATAGATATATACGCAGATAGATTGATAGATACGTAGATAGATTGATAGATACGTAGATAGATTGATAGATACGTAGATAGATTGATAGATATGTAGATAGATAGATACATACATACATATAGATTCATATATATATATATATATATATATACGCTGACTAATAATAATGGTATGTGTTAATTTGTACCTTCAGGAAATGTTAGGTTAAACAAACAATGAAGAATGTAGAATCATGACTAATGCTATCTAGTATCAACTTGAATTATATAAGAAACGCGTCGCAGGTATAATAGGCTGTCCAGATGTATATTCGTCAATAAATTCTTTACAGTATCACAGTGAAACAGCGTTGAAGAACAGCAAATTATAACATACAGAAAAGAAAAGTAATATACATTTGAAAAAATAGAGTTGCATGAAATACAAAATGTACAAAGGCGACTTCATGAACTGAACGTAGTGTACTTTAATATAATGTATTGAAAAATGTACGCTTGTCTAAGACATTCTATGCACTTATACGACAGAAGAATACTGTTTCAGACAAGTTCCTGAAAATATCATTTACAAAATGTGACTAAATAGTCAGCTCAGGTATTTGGTAACTGTGCTTATCCAGTATGTTGAAGCGCGAACAGACAGCATTCACATCTTGCTGTACGTGCGGTTTATGAGTAAAGATCCCGATCGATTTTCGCCTCAAAATCACACACACAAAGTGCACAATATATGTGTGTGTATATATATATATATATATATATATGAGATAATGAAGTCAAATTAAATTAAGGTTTTAAATCATTTAATACGTACGATTTCGAAATATCATTAGTTGGTTTGACTTGAGTTATAAGGCGCAACACTAGCGATTAATACTGATTTGGTGTGAGCTTCTAATATTTGACAACAGTCGAACATTGTGGTATCGCGCATCACCTCAACATAACAGCTTTAAAACCGGACACATTTAAAGAATCATATAAATATATATAGTTTTATGGAAAAGAACCAAGGTTCATGAACTCATCGATGAAAATTCAAATATATATATGGATGTATGTATAGTTTACCACCCACCAGGTGTTGAATACAATGCACCACTCGTCCGTGGAATCGAAAGCATGATCTCACGATTGTGAATATAGCACCCTAATTAGGAGGCCCTAAAGTAAACAAAGATATCTGTATAAATATACTCGCACAGAAGCAAACATTCATGCACACACACACACACACACACGCGCGCGCACGTCTCTCTCTCTCTCTCTCTCTCTCTCTCTCTCTCTCTCTCTCTCTCTCTCTCTCGAGAGAGAGAGAGAGAGAGAGAGAGAGAGAGAGAGAGAGAGAGAGAGAGAGACGGACTGACAGACAGATTATTTCTTTAGGTATTATTCATTGTGTTCTTGAGCAAATCACTCAATTAAATGTTGCTCCGTGTTCACTTTGACACGTGGGGGTGGGGGTAAACTGTGCACCCGTTCAGGCTACGTCGACTTGATAGAGAGCGTGAGCTTATGTGCAGCACATTCATTTGGACAGCATAACCAAAATGATTTTTGCAGGTCGTTCGGCAAAGACTGTGTACGCTAGAATCCATGTTTTTTTTGTTTTTTTTTAGTCAAGGTTTTTTTTTTTTTAGCGAATAAGAATTGTGTCTTACCTTCGCAGAGGCTGCAGAATGAATGTCAGTTAATCTGATATCATGATTTCAAATTTAGCGCAGTCTAAAATTAGACTTTTCTTGCATGATTTTATTCTTCTTAATTACCTTTTTTCGGTCAATTATTCCTCTCTACAGGTCTACTCATACAGGGATTTATTTTCATTGGTTTTCTTGAATTTATAAGATGTAAATGTTATCACTTGAACACCCCCAACTGGATATTTTCACATCAAATAGCGTTTATGCATGATTTTAAAGATTTGATCACACATACACATGTACATATACACAACCATTTACATACATATTTGATACATGTATAGATATGCACACAGACATACACACGTATGCACGCAGTAACAAAGATGTCAATACTTGGATATATCTGCACGCGCACACACACATGTCCACGCATGCATATATAAAACATACATATAAACGTATTCTGTACTAATTTAATGCCTTCAGCCAGAGGCTGGGGTCATACTGGAGGTCTGCCTTTTCGCGTGCTTAGAATTCTTTATTGCGCTGCTCTTTGTGAAGTAGCGAATTGAACATTGCTCCTCTTCTTCGTGCCTCCTGCGGTGGTATAGCATCAGTCTAAAATTCGCTCCGAAAACCTCTACATCAATACTTCGCAAATCTCTTAGCTTCAACAAGAAAATGTTGAACAGTTGTAAACACTTCGCAAACTGTTGAACATTAGAAACCCAAGCTGTTACGTACTGGGTCCTTATTCGAGATGGAGAAGACGGGATCTTTGGTACTTAAGAATGTCGCTCAGTGACGTCGATGATATAGCTTTCAGTTCTATAGTTTAGATCTTAGGGAAACGAATGATCATGTGTAAAAATATATACATTCTAATTGGTCACAGATGGAAATGTTCGTATTAAGTGAAACAAGATTAATTATACATTCATAAATATACATCAATTAAATTCTCATTCAGAAATATGTATTAGTCTTTAACTTAATTACTATTTTTCTTTGGAAAATTTGTATCCACTTCATCAATCTTTGTAAGCACCAAGCAAAATAATGGACGCTGAATTACTATTATTGTATATATGCTATATTTCATGTTGCTAACTATACTGCCAAAAGTATACTAGCACATTTACCTGTATAATATATATATATATATATATATATATATATATATATATTGTGTGTGTATCGTGTATATATATATGTATATATATATATATATATATATTGCGTGTGTATCGTGTATATATATATATATATTGTGGGTGTATAGTGTATATATATATGTATATATATATATTGTGTGTGTATAGTGTGTATATAT
>NC_069002.1:33494861-33497409 GCF_001194135.2 Octopus bimaculoides | reverse complement strand
ATATATATATATATATATATATATATATATATATATATATATATATATATACATATATATATATATATATAAGAGCATTATTATTCATAAAAATAACAGCGTCAGTTGCCGCAAGCATAAAAATAATGATGTTAGTAATTGCAAAATTTGCAGTAAGAACGTCACTTAATCTGATATCATGATTCTCCTCAGCCAAATCTACGAGTAAGAATTACTAAGATTCACTACTATCATACCTGTGTTCGTTTGAGTGCCCAAGCATCATTGGAACAAACGAAGTATGTGAAGTATACGAATATATATAAAAGCACATTATTATTATTGATAAATATGATAACGGAAGTGGCCGCAAGCATAAATGCCGTTTAGGCAATGCTAATAAATAGACGTAAAGTATAGTAATATATTTATATATAATAGGGTACTAATATGCAACTGCTTTGCTTAAAGATTGGAGTCAAAACAATCCGAAGCCACACAAGGGTTACTAAATTAATACAGGCATGATACGAAAAAATTTAAGCGAATAAGAATTGTCTTACCTTCGCAGAGGCTGCAAAAGGAATGTCAGTTAATCTGATATCATGATTTCAAATTTAGCGCAGAAGGCACGCGATTTTCTTAACCCAGATGTACTAGTAACAGTTAATAAGATTCACTACTGTTATTCCTGTATTCGTTTGAGTCACCAAGCACCATTGAAACAAACGAACTATGAGAATTATATAAATAAATATAAGAGAACATTATTATTCATAAAATTATATATATATATATACTGTGAGTGAAACGTGTATGTATTGCTGACGCTATAAGTCTAACATAAACTTCCGTTAAAATGCCCCCTTCGGTGCTTTTGCCTGAAAGAATTAGGTTACCTTCGATTTCTGCCGTATGTGTGCAGAATATAACATAACATGGAGATACACACACACTCAGACACATACACACACAGGCATACACACATGTATGTATATATGCATGCATGTATATATAGATTGTTTGAAGCGGCTTACAAAATTCATATAAGATCAAGTATGTGAAAGTAGTCAGGACTGCGGTAAACAATATTTGACTCACTCGTCCATATATATAGGGACAAAACGTGTGTGTGTGTGGGTGGGTGTAGGCTGTATTGTTCCCTGGTAGTAAGATTAAAAGAGTACTCCATCTGCTATGGTATAGATAATATTTAATAAACATAATATATATTTTTGTGATGAAAACATCTCAGACAGAATTTTGAATACATCTGGTTCTTTTGCGCAATCATCAGACTATGTTTACATGGCATAACAGGAAGATGTGCCTCCCAAAAGGAAAAAAGCGAGATGGGAGTAGTTGTAAAAGGTGGAAGGGTGGAAATCGGAGAAAGGAAAAGGAAACAAAAAAATGAAAAATCATTAGGCTGAGAGTCTGCAGTACAGCTTTTCATTCTGGAGAGGGTGGTAATCGCCAATGAGCCAAAAGGAATTCAGTATCCATATGTTTACGACTGCTGAAAATTCCAAGTCTGGAATTCAGCACTGCGGTGTTTTCCGATCCGAAAATTTTCTGTGTCCGTTAACCTACGCATACCTTGCATATTTTGATATATATAGCTATAACCATGTTCAATTGTATCACTCTAACGCCCTGACTATTGGAGTATGCTATAAACCGTTGCTTACAATACCAATACGACTCCTCGAATTGTTTTAGACCTAGAAGTATGCAACCCTCCTGTCTTATCGGGCAGACAACACTCCCCGCTTAACACGATGCCAGTTAGATGTGCAGGAATAAAATAACAGGTTAGTTTAAGTTTGTTGAAAAATTACTAACAACATCGTCACATACAAACACAATTACAACATTCAATTATAATTTTAATACAATCATGAACTATTTCAATATTTCATTTATTTATCGCTTCCACAAACACGGAATTTTATAAATTTTCCCATGGTATAAAGCAAGAATTGTAAAATTGTTCGTTTGCTTCAATTTCGTTTTATTTTATTTCTTTATTTCTGACACTAGTTAATGCGTAAATTAATTGATATATTGCAATAACAATAATATTTTTAGTCGATGGTTGATCAAATAATATTCGAAGTAGTTTCCTTAATCCTTCAGGAATTCTAATGAGGAATGGATTAGAATACTCACACAAGGAATAAATAACCCGAAACAGCGGAATATAATCCATATAAAACTATTTACGGTTATACTTCACTGAACTAAATCAATAAATTTCGTTAACATATAGCTTGTTCTCGTTTATTTGATTTGTGTATGTATGGTCGTCTTTTCTGTGTGTGAGTGCAAGTGTTCTTCCTCTGTATGTTTGTGTGTGCGATTATATGTTAATGCATGTATCCATTTACGTTTATGCATTGTATTGACATTTATTTCTGTACATGCATATATGTATATATGTATATATGTGTGTGGTGAATAACTCTATATGTTCTGCATCAGCGTACCGACGGGGTTGATTTTGCTTTTTGTTTATAATGTGAGTGTATGTGTATATATATATATATATATATATATATATATATAT
>NC_069002.1:33492699-33494761 GCF_001194135.2 Octopus bimaculoides | reverse complement strand
GTGACGTGGGATAATTTGGCAACGGTGTTGTGGGTGTATGGTTGCAAGCAAGCGTAATTTTTAATCAATTCTTTTCACATCCAGAAGGGTAATAATAGATGCTATTAATGCTAATAAGCTAATGAAATATTAATATGATGGTGGATGTTGGTGAACTCTGGAAATTCCGTTAGCTAAAAATTTAATGATACAGAAATACACAAAGTGATTAATTATATTTTTCAGTACGTATTTTACCCCTGTATCACGAAACAATTTTTAAACAAAACATTAATATTATTTGTCTTTTCCGATGTTATGACATCAGCCAAAGGCTTGGTTTTCGCTAAAAAGGTCAAATAAGAATGGAGTTGTCACGATTGCTTCCAAAGTGTAATACTTAGTAATACTAATAAAGAGGCTTTACTCTCCTTTCTATTACATTTACAAGCGATTGAATAAAATTATATTTTACACATGTGGGAAGTACGTATTCACTTCTTCCTTTGCGCTACATTTTGACAAAGCCTTTTAAATGGAATTAGTAGAGGTGAAAGAAGCCCAATATATGTATATACAATAATAATAATTATTATCATTATTACTATTTCTTAAATAACCAAGAAGTAGATTTAGTATCAACGTTTGTATTGCACCACGTTCGTTTCGGCCCGTGCTGCTACTTACTACTGTGGAATATATATCTATCTATCTATCTATCCCTCTACCTATCTATCCCTCTATCTATCTATATATACCTCTATCTATCTATCTCTCTCTCTATCTATCTATCCCTCTATCTATCTCTCTATCTATCTGTCTATCCCTCTATCTATCTATCTATCCATTTAGCTAACTAGCTAGCTGTCTAGATATCCATTTGTCTGTTTATCTATCTATCTATCGATCTCGCTATCTATCTGCCTATATCTCTATCCATCAATATATCTCAGTGGGTGTACGTATCTTTATTTGTATTTTTGTGTCTTCACTAGAAATGTTACTGTTTAAACACTTACTAGGCACAGAGAAATAAAACAAACAACTCATTCATGTCCATATCCATAGATACGTATATGTTTCTGCAGTTGTTAATTTTGAAAAGTGATTTCAAAAGACAAACATGTAATCGTCTCTGAAAATTTAGACATAAATTTCTTAAGCAATGCCCATATATGTCCAGTTGCCAATGGAGGTACGACCTTTTCAGCAATTTTACTAACACATTCTCACTTTAAATAATTCCATTCTTAGTTTCTTGCAATGTATGAAGACTAGTTCAATTGATCAGGTGCTGATTTTAAATATGCACGCATCTGAGTTCTACATTATCTAAGACTGTATTAAGCAATTTTGACACGTCGAAAATATCTATTGTCTTCTTACATACGTTGTTTCTTTATTACAAAATATCAGCCAATGGGATTCCACCATATTAGAAGCATAATGATGTTATATTGCTTTATCCAGTCGCACATACGTACATACACACACGCACGCACACCCATATAGAGTTTTATAAACATATAAATATAAACATATGGATATATATTACTACAAGTCTTCATATAAACATTCAAACATTTACACATGCACATACAAGCGCTCACACACATATAATTGAGTGTATGTGCGCGTGTGTATTGAAACAACTTAGCATTAAACCGATAGAATGTTAAATATTTTGAATAGATTGCAATTTTATTAACATTTATTACGATAAGGGTAACAGTGACTCCGACGTTTCCAATTACGTGCCTTCGTTAGAATATGCATTAAATGGTTTTGTTCACGGGTAGGTTTGTATAGCTTTTCACAACTTCGTTTAGTGTATTTAGAGCTCTGTTAATGGTAAGCAGATGCACAAATACGTACATACATACTAGCAGAGAAGTACCCGTCATACGCCGGGTTAATTGTGAATGATGAAATTTAAAAAGACTATCTATATTACGCAGGTTTCAACTGCTAGTGGCTGAGATACCAGCTTTCTACGTAATTCTGTATATTTATGTATATATATATATATATATATATATATATATATATATATATGTGTATGCATATATATGTATATATACAT
>NC_069002.1:33488899-33492689 GCF_001194135.2 Octopus bimaculoides | reverse complement strand
CATGTATATATAAAGTATATAAGTATATATATGTATGTATATATACATATTCACATGTATATATAAAGTATATAAGTATATATATATGTATGTATATATACATATGTACATGTATATACAGATATATGAAATATATGTGTATATTATAATATAAAGCAATATAGTGTATAATTGCTAAAATACACTTTTTTGTCTGGCAAATAATTTGTTCTGAGACTGCAAGTTGAAGCTAATGGAATTATAGAGCGGCACATACATATTAGCCATTTCAGAACAAAGCACACGCACTCAAAACCAGTTAACTCGAGAGAACTTTATATTTCTGACACCCAATAATAAATAATGAAATGAAACAATAGTTTTTCTGTGTTTTTTCAATTGCTATTATCTGTCTTCCAATCAATAACTCTTATATATCATATGTATGTATAAATATATATACTGAAAATATAAATATATATACTGGAAATATAAATATATATACTGGAAACATTAGGACTCCCGGCGGATTTATTAGCGGTATTTCGTCTATCTTTATGTTCTGAGTTGAAATTCCGCCGAGATCGACTTTCATCCTTTCAGAGGCGATAAATTAAGTGCCAGTTGCGTACTGGGGTCGATCTAATCGACTGGTCTACCTGTCCTAAAATTTCGAGCCTTGTACCTAGAGTAGAAAAGAATATAGATATTTACCTAGTTACACGTATGTGTCAGTACGTGTGAACACGCACGCACACACACATATTTATATATATAGATGCGCGCACACACACAAATATATGAATATTCAAAGACACACACACACACACATATATATATAAATATATATTCGCACACACACAAATATATTTATTCACATACACACACAGAAATATAATTGCTGTTCTCTCTAATTATACCTAGAGATTTTTTTCTTAACCAATTAAGTTATCATTCTGTCTTTCTATGAATCTGTGCTTCTGTCTATCTTTCTATCAATATATCCTTCCGTCTATCTTTCTATCAATCTATCCTTTTATCTAGCTTTCTATCAATCTATCCTATATTGCTCTCAGTCAGTATATTTATCATTGTATTTACGTATGTAGCCCACTACTTAAGTGCGTATGAATCAGTGAGTTTCTGCGTACACCTATCAATCTATCCATCTGTCTACTTATCTATGTATCTATTTATCTGCGTGAGAATGCAACGATTTTATGAATCTATCCATATACATAGTGATCTGCATATCTTTGACATCTCAACTGCAAATAGTATGAAACATCAAAAGCGAAGCCAGCGACAAAATCATTATTGCCTTTTATTTCAAACATATATGTTTTAATATCCAATCATTTTGACTTTGCCATTTTCTCACACAGCTACAAAACACATTCAATATAACGACGTCGTACGACTTTCAAATTATTGCTTGAAATTCACTAAAACATATATATACGTGTGTATGTGAGTTTGCGCGTGCATGATATTATGTATACCAATGTTTGTGAGAGTGTGTAAGCGAGAGAGAAAAACTGTGTGTATAATATGCATGAATATTCTCTTCCTCTTTTCAATTTTAGAGGAAATTTCGAGCAACTACATACTTGATAGCAAGGTTGTGGAGAAACGTATTTTCTTTTAACCTTCACCCTTTCAATTATAAGAAGGTCTTGGAGATTTTTATAGTCCCAGATATCGTAATCATTTCTAGCATATGAATGAAGGATTAACATTCTCTTCTCAAGATCCCAAGTTCAGCAATGCATAATTCATGATGCCTGAGTATGATATGGAGCGAAAGTGAGCGCCTCGGTGATTGTATGTGTGCAGATATTAAAAGTTTAACTCTGAATTGTATTACGTAGATTTTCTCGGTTTTAAAAATATCACTTCTGATCCATTATGAAAATTTTTATTATACTACATAAATACCAAATAAATAAATTTACACTCCTGTGAAACTAAATGTAAATCCTATACGATATTCATATTATAATGCATGTGAACTCTGTCGGGATTTATTTTCCCTTCTCTTTCTTACATGTCTTCTCTCATCTCTCTCTCTTTCTCACATTCATTCGGTTTCACTCTTTGTCTGTTTCTCTCTCTTTTATGCATATACATAGATAGATATACATATAGATAGATAGATATCTGCATACATATGAATACATAAACACATATTTACATACTTCACAAAAGCAATCGAATATTTACATAAATATGCGTATCTATATGTAAGAGCGTCTGCAGGCACACCTACACACACACACACACACTTATGCTGATTAGGTCCAGTGCCCTTTTCCAAACAAAGCTTGTTTCGTGATGTTACAGCAGCTGTAATGCACACGTCATCCTCGTGTGATGCAGAATATTTTGGATGGATTATGGCAGATTCGCTTCCATTTCCTAATTCGCTATGTGTAAGACTTTACTCTATTTGAACCTATTGTACGCGTTACTGTCCCCATTATTCTGGTACGAGAAATACCTCCAGAGCACAGCTTCCATCTGATTTAAATTTTCCACCCTTTCATCCACCTCCGAAACACGACACGACTTCCAACCTACTTTATCCAGCACCAGATTAAACCTTCTTGAAAATGTCACACTTTTTATTGCACCTCATCACAAATGTGAATGGTGAATGGATCGAGAAAACATCCTCGTCTTTGATGTGGCGATTAGTGCAGAACTGTAGTGATACCTTGGTTATAGACTAATAAAAATATCATTCAGAGTGATTATAGACTAGAATGTGGCCACCAAATTGAAATAAAATAGAAAGCAATCGACTATACAAGCTCCAGTATGGCTAGCGAATACTATGAATGTGAGAGCGGGATAGATATTTAAATGAATAAATGCAGGTGAGGTTGCATAATCAAGCGTCTTTTACCCTAGCCATCAGAACGAATACTGTTCCGGTGCGTGCATTGGATACTGAAAAGTTATGATATAAAATCCTTCGAGCGTGTGCACATATATATATATATATATATTATCATTAATAAAGGATTTTGTTTGCAATGTTATACCGTAAAAGAAAATTATACCCTAAAAGAAAATTAGAATCGTCAACTAAATTTGACTATGGGTGTGGCTAATTCCTAGAGATTTATTAGAATGTAGAATAATTCCTACATTCCTAGAGATAGGCGCTAAAATGCTCCAATGACCACATAATATACTCTGATAGGGGCTGCAATCACACCGAACCGAGAATTATTTACACCGACCCGCTAGTTTCTGCTATTTCACTAGCCATCTTCAGTTAGGCCAGCTCGTTCGGTTGATTCCGGGCTACCTCGACTATTAGGACATATATATTCACCAAAACATCTATGGATGATTTATCATATCGCTAATGTGTATGCAAGAAATTACAAAATCACATCTGCATACATATGAAAGGCCTAGTGGTTAGTGTTGTTGTCACGCTCGCGAGATCGTGGTTTCATTTCCTAGACCAGGTGATGCGTTGTGTTCATCAGGGAAGCTGCTTATGTCATGTTGCACTTCAACTATTTCGACACCTGACACGTGGGACACCGTGCACCTGTTCAGGCAAAGTCGATTTAATGGAGAGAGTGAGGTAAAGTGCGACAAATAAATTTGATCACTATAAGCAAATCAATTGTGTAGGTCGTTCGGCAGGACGTCTTCTATGGATCAGGGTATCATTCGTAGATATGTTGTGTGTGTGTGATTGATCGACGTTTGCGTATACACACACACACTCACACACATCCACTCACACACATACATATATATATAATATATATATATATATATATATATA
>NC_069002.1:33487551-33488731 GCF_001194135.2 Octopus bimaculoides | reverse complement strand
ATATATATATATATATATATATATATATATACATACACACACATATACGCAAACGTCGAATGATTGTGTTTCTATACACAGACACACACATGTATATTACCTTTTACCTGCTACACTAATTGGACTATGCCCATGCTGGGTACCGCTATGTAGTATTTATAGACAGGCAGGCAGACAGATAGATAGATTGCATGTTTTAATGTTTGAATACATTGTGGTTTTCATGACAATGTAGTCGCTATCATAGTAAACCAATGTACAGTTATGTCTTATTTCATAGATACTATTCCCTTTACTGAAAAATCTATAGCGGCCTATATTAGTATGAATATTGCATAAATGTAAATTTATTAAATTTCATGAGCAGAAATAGAAATTATTTCGACGTTCTACACATTTGCAGCTGTTACATGGATCACGGTACAGTAACTATCGGAGATTTCAGGGCCGCTGGCATAATATGAAACACATGTAAGGCAACTGCTTTAACGTTTAGACCTGTGCAAGTGCTCGGCTTTCTCTTGTATTAAAGAAGTCATCTTTGAAAGAAGTATGAAATGGCGAAGAAGGAAAATGCGGAGAAAGAAAAAAGTAGACGAGGTGGTATAGGAGTACAAGTAGTAAAAGTTAAGGTATTAACTAGAAAACCGTGAGTAAGAATGCGAATTAGAAAGAATAAAATAAGACAGAATGCCAAAGATTTGAAAGAAGGCAGAAGAAATCGGAAGAAACTGCGTGCTGCCCCACAACAAGAAATAATGATAACGGCTAAATATATAATAATAGCTATTGAAACAAACAAGACTTCCATAATAAATGGTTCCAATCATTTCTCTATTACACACATTTTTTCTCTCTCTTTCTTTCACAAATTCGCTCTTTTCACTCTCTTACCGTGCCCCTCTCTCTCTTTCTGTCTTGCTATGTCTTTATATCTCTGTTCACATTACGCTTCCAGGAATGAGGTTGTTGTTTACATGTGGTCTTGTGATTGTTTATTTTATTTATTTTCTTTCATTATTTTGCCTTCCTTGTTTGTTTGTTTTATGGGTGCTATTGTTTTTACTTCAGCTTTTGTTAATCTTTAAATTTGCGTATTCGATATATTTTGCATAAGGTTTTGTTGTACAGAAAATAAAGAATATAAACATGGTTGTGTGTGTGTGTGCATGCATATATA
>NC_069002.1:33478080-33485580 GCF_001194135.2 Octopus bimaculoides | reverse complement strand
ACTCACTAACATACATAAAATACAAACATGTATATATATATATATAAAAAAATAAATATGGTTGAACGTGTTCATATGTATGTGTATGCGTGTGATAGTGTTCATGTTTTCTGCAATACTTTGCAACATATTACCGAGAACAGATATCTCATTCTTGATTTGTCGTTGTAGGTAGAACGGGGGATATATTATAAAACTTTACCTTCTTGACCTCCATATTTCTATTGTTATATTGTCCTTCATATTGCTTTTTTGTTTTTGTGACTACTCTTGCGTTTAAACGGGAGATTTTACCGGGATCTTGCACAAAATTGTCAGAATTCATTCATTATGGTAATCAAAAGCAACAACAGGTGCAGGCGTTGTTGTGTGATGAGAAGCTTGCTCGTCTACCACTTGGTTCGGGTTTCAGTCCTACTGCATGTTACCTTGGGCAAGCGTCTTCTGCTATAGTCTCGAGCCGGCCAAATCCTTTTGAGTGGATTTGACAGGCGGAAAATAACAGAAACCCGTTGTATAATTGTGTGTGGGGGGGGGGGGGTGTCGCCATCGCTTGACAACGGATACTGGCGTGTTTCAGACCCTGTAACTTAGTGGTTCGCCAAAAGACCGATAAAGTAAGTACTCTTCATACAAAGAAACATCCTGGCGTTGATTTCTTCCACTAAAGCCGGTGCTGCAGCACGGCCGCAGTTAACTGACTGAAGCGAGCAAAACAATGATAGAATTTTTTTTTAAATAGTTTTAATGTTGCTCTTACTGCTATTGTTATGGCAGATACGTTGGCGCGTGTTAAATATAGACACGCATGTTTATGATCTTCGTGCATCGAACAAATTGCTTAGTGGCACTTCCATCTCTTTGTGCTCTGTGTTAAAATGTCAGCGAGGTCGACTACGCTTTTTTACCTTTAGAGGACGATAGCATGAATACCAGTCGAGTACTAAGATGAATGTATTTGATTGCTCCTCCTCAAAATTACTAGCCAGGCGCCAGAGTTTGAAAGAACAATTATTACTATTTAATTTGGCGATGAACGGGAGGATTTCTTTACCAGGCTAGACAAATGCGAAGCGACGTTTCTTCTCGCCTTACGTTCTGCGTTCAAATACCTAAGAGACCAGCTTTCTCTTGTGTTATTATTTCGGTGTATATAAAGCATGTATCAGCTATGTCCTGCGATCTATGTGATCGATTACCAACCTCCCTCAGCATTTCACCTTATTTACCTGAAGTAGGCATTCTTCTTGTCCTTGTCCTTCTCCTTTTTTTATCTTCTTCTTCTTCATAATAGTAGTAGTAGTCGGCGAGCTGGCAGAACCGTTAGCACGCCGGGCGAAATGCTTCGCGGCACTTCGTCTGTCTTTACGTTCTGAGTTCAAATTCCGCCGAAGTTGTCTTTGCATTTCATCCTTTCGGGGTCGATAAATTAAGTATCAGTAAAACACTGAATTCGATGTAATCGATTAACCCCCAATCCCACAAATTCCAGGTACTGTATCTATAATACAACTTATTATTATTATTATTTTCTATTCTAGGCACAAGGCCTGAATTTTTGTGAGAGTGGGCCAGTCGATTAGATCGACCAGTATGCAACTGGTACTTAATTTATCGACCCCGAAAGGATGAAAGGCAAAGTCGACCTCGGCGGAATTTGAAATCAGAACGTAAAGACAGACGAAATACCACTAAGCATTTCGCTCCGCGTTCTAACGGTTCAGAATCGTTCGCAAGCCGGTATTTCGTCTTCCGTTACTTTATGAGTTCAAATTCCGCTGAGGTCGACTTTGCCTTTCATCCTTTCGGGGTCGATAAATTAAGTGCCAGTTATGCATTGGGGTCGATGTAATCTACTTCTCCCGTTGTCTGTCCCTTGTGGGCAATGAAGAAATAAGAAACGTTAACACGCCAAGCGAAATGCTTAGCGGTATTTCGTCTGACTTTACGTTCTGAGTTCAAATTCCACCGAGGTAAACTGTGCCTTTCATTCATTCGGGGTCGATTAATTAAGTATCGGTTGCGTACTGGGGTTCGATCTAATCGATTGCTAGCCTCCCCCAAAATTTCGGGCCTTGTGTCAAGAGTAGAAAAGATTCTTCTCTCTCGGCATCTCTTGGAGTCAGCTACCTTCCCTACTAGATGGTCCAGTGTCACCAACTATCAAAAGTACAAAAGCGGGTAACTGAAGTTAAGAGGGAATGCAGAGCTTTGAAGATGTGCCAAAGGGCTGCACGACCTGCAGGAAAACGAGGAAAACGTTGATCGTGTTCACTACGTCGTGATGTATGACAGGCAATTGGCTCAGAATCAAATAACCAATGTTATTGCCACATCACGTGAGATATGTGAGAGTATTCTGCAAAATAAACAGAGCTTGACTAAAGCATCAGGTCGATGGCTGCCACACCATATTACACCTGAAGAAAAGTGCACCAGGCTGATCATTTCCATAGAAATTTGACTTTATTTGGGGCAGATCCAGTTGGATTCCTTGATGGTCTCCTAACACCAAGGTGAACGCTGAGTTCAACACTTTTACCCAGAGACAAAAAGACACCTAATGCAGTGGAAACCCTCCTCCTCACCTCTATAAAGGCCAAGAAATAGATAGATGTAGATTAATATACATATTACCAGTACCGTTATCTCGCTTTCGTCTATATTGATATATGTATGTGCCACAACAGTCAACAGAGAGGCTCCTAAATCAAAGGCCAGTTGATGCGATTCAACCTGTTTCCATACGAGTCTTTCGTAAATATACATGTGTCGAAATCGCTATATAAATCTGTAAATATAATAAAAAGTCATATTAGGATTAGCTACGATTGCGTCCGTATATGTAATAAATCATACCGTGATGATTACATGGATATCAATATGAGTGTCGTCTACAATCAATCTTTGCCTGAGAGGCTCTACTTCAAAACCTATTCATGGACTATGGAGTGCATCCAAATCCAGTGCATCATGGGGGACATCCCTAATAGAGAAGAATATATAAACGATTTCGGTAAGAAAATTTTGGCATTTTTTTAACAGATTTATTTAGAATCGAAACATGGCACTCGAATTTCTGTAGAAGCGAGGTCATTATTTTTGTATATGTAATGCTTGTTCTTGAGTTGCTATGAGGAAACACACATGAACGTGTGTGTGTGAATGAATGTCGTCACAAATGCATGACTGTTTTATTTCCAAACTAATACTATTTCTACTGAATATACTCATGAACCTCTAAACACTCGTATAGACATACACAAATATACACACACACACACACACACATACATTCGTGATAGATGTGCGCTTACATATAACCAGACACATCCAAACATACACACACACTCATATATACATATATATATATATACATACATACATATGCCTAAATGTATATATATATATATATATATGAACATATGTATACATATACTTATGTGTGTGTATATATATATATATATATATGTGTGTGTGTGTGTATATGTATGCACACACATACACATGCATATATGCCAATATGTACCACACTTCTTCATTCAAACTTAGAAGCATTGAGACACACACACATACACGCATGTACACACACACCAAAGACAGTGGAACAAAACATGAATTAGGAATGCAGTGTGTGAGAAATTTTTACACCTCATTTCAATTTGAGATGGAATTTAGTTCTGCTTTTTTTGTCTCCTGAGAATCACATAAAAGAAAATTGAAAATCATCACCGAAAACACACAAAAGAGGAAGAAAATAAAAATCATAAATAAAACTTGTATTCTAGCAGCGTTGATGTTGTTGTAATTGTTGCTGTTGTTGGTATCGGCAGTGTTGGTGTTGCTGGTGACTTTGTTGTTATTACTCTTTCCATAAATGTTATCGTTTTTATGTCTTTTGGTTGTTTTTAATCATTGTTATCATTTTTATCATTATGAGTGTTGTGTATGAGAAACAAAATATCGTTTTTCAGTTTTTAGTTCCGCACCTCTCTGTCCTCGGTTCACTTCCAACCTAAGTCAATTTCATATTTCATCTTTTCTAATGATCGTCCAAATTAAGTACCAGTTGTGTAATTGGGTCTGTTTAATCGACGTTACACTATCACCCAGAATATTCAATCTAAGTCATCCTTGTTATTCTCGATTTATTGAGTGATCATATCGGTAGATGATGTATGTTTCTTCTTAAGCCCCTGACTGCATGAGGACTGTGGCTCACCAGTGTTCTAAAGCGTATACGTAACTGAAATCACATTAAATCCACTGAACGGAGAACTGATCTATTGCGGGACGGGGTGTAAGTCGATTATATCGAACCCTTTAGTTCAGGGAAACTTTGTTTAAAATGGAAGGGAAAATGTGATGATGTTGTCCTAAATTTCATCGGTGCAGAAGTCATAGAAGAAAAAAAGGTAATATTTGACTGAAGTGGAATTTGACCTCGGAAAGTAAAACGTGGAAACAATTATAAGAACGTATTTTCCCAACATTTTATAAATCTGTCATCTCTCTAGTTTCGCCCGCTCTTAATAAAGATAACTTGCATTTTATTTTATTGAATGTGACTGTCAGATCAGAGTGAAAGAGAATGTATGTTTCAACGTATTTTGTGACATGACTTGAAATTACAGATTAAGCATTTTGCAAAGAATACGATAGCGTTTCTTTGTTGCAATATGGAAAAGAACAAGAAAATATCGTTTTCGTTGCAGCCTTCTTTGCGTCAAACCTGTCAGCATCAACAGCAACTATTGGACAAATAATGTCTATATTAGAGACAGTAATATTTATCGCCACTTATACGTGGTTGTTTTGTTACTCTTCTAGGGTAGATACCATTTCAGAAACTCTTATATTGGTTTTTTTGTGCAACATTCACTCTTAGCGATATAAACAAGAGGTCCTTTTGCACCAAAATCCCATAGAAGACTTTCACTGGTGGAATCTACCGCGGTAGAGTTTGTCCTAACAGAGTATTCACGCTTTAGTGGGGATAAATGTCACCTCTCCGTATTAATATTACCTCTGTCTCTTTTATATATCTGTTAACACGCTTAATCGCGACACTGTTCGGATACGGGGGGTTTTTTTCTATATCGCTGGCGGCGAGATCAGATGCTGGATCATTGGAAGACTAAGGTGTGTCGAAATTACTTCATTTGGTGGTCTTGGTGCTGGTGGTGGCCAGGTTCTATTTCATCGCTAGCGATATAAAATATAAACAAGTATGCACCAAAAATCTAATATGACTGTTTCTCTCATGGTATATACTTCATTGTGGAGGCGCAATGGCTCAGTGGTTAGGGCAACGGACTCGCGGTCGTAGGATCGTAGTTTCGATTCCCAGACCAGGCGTTGTGAGTGTTTATTGAGCGAAAACACCTAAAGTTCCACAAGGCTCCGGCAGGGGATGGTAACGAACCCTGCTGTACTCTTTAACCACAACTTTCTTTCACTCTTTCTTGCTGTTTATGTTGTATCTGTATCTCAAAAGGCCAACCTTCTCATACACTGTGTCACGCTGAATATCCCCGCGAACTACGTTAATGGTACACGTGTCTGTGGAGAGCTCAGCCACTTGCACGTTAATTTCACGAGCAGGCTGTTTCGCTGATCGGATCCACTGGAACCCTCATCGTCGTAACCGACGGAGTGCCAACCATATACTACATTATAACTTGTTTTAACAGACCAACCATGATTTCGTGGGGACAAGTATTTCATATCATCAATATCAAAAAGATCACAATGTATCAATTAATACGTCAGGTAGGGTTTTCAGTCCTGATAAACTTGTGCCTGTATTACAACAAAATAATTATTAAGGCCGCAATTCGACAGAACTGTTAGCGCATCGGATATGTTTAGCCACATATCTCCCGAATCGTAACGCGTTGAGTTCATGTCACGCCAGCGTAATCATTACTTTTCATCCGTACAGGGTGCGTAAAATGTAGTGTCCATCAAGTACTCGGATCGGTATAATGAACTTACACTTTACCATTAAAATTGATGCCCCTGCGCCAAAATTTATAAAGAAAATTACTATAAAACAGCTTTGACGATTTCTAACAAGGATACAAGATCTCACACCGGACGATAGGGTTGAGTGGTTGTAATGCACACCAATATTTCATGTGTACCTTATTTAGTCATTCATGGATGGAGAGAAGGTGAAGTTATTCTCAACAGGATTAGAATTCGTACATAAAATTAATACATTACAGCATTAAACAGCACCATCAGACGACAGAGAAATACTTTTGATCATTCACAGACAATCAATTGATTATAATTATACAATTAATAAATAAATAATAATCCGTAACTAATGCCAATCTCTTTAATGTTGCAAATTTATTTGGGATTGCATTGGAACAATTACCAATTACTATTTTAATAGCAGAGCTCAGAGAAGCCACAGTATTTATGAAAGTTCTTTCTATTCAGATATAGCAACTTGTAGATCAATATACCAGTTTCAGTTAAAGTCTGATATATCAATTACGTTTTTGTTACCTTCCATTAGTTAAGATGGTCAAATGAGTAACACTAGAACACGGGATATGATACGCATGTATTGTTGTTGTTGTTGGCACTCCGTCACTTACGACGTTGAGGGTCCCAGTTGATCCGATCAATGGAACAGCCTGCTCGTGAAATTAACGTGCAAGTGGCTGAGCACTCCACAGACACGTGTACCCTTAACGTAGTTCTCAGGAAGATTCAGCATGGCACAGTGTGACAAGGTTGGCCCCTTTGAATTACAGGCACAACAGAAACAGGAAGTAAGAGTGAGAGAAAGCTGTGGTGAAAGAGTAGAGCAGGGTTCGCCACCATCCCCTGCCGGAGCCTCGTGTAGCTTTAGGTGTTTTCGCTCAATAAACACTCACAATGCCTGGTCTGGGAATCGAAACCGCGATCCTATGACCGCGAGTCCGCTGCCCTAACCACTAGGCCAATTCGCCTCCTCACGCATGTATGCACACACATATATATCTGTGTGTGTAGATAGATAGACATATTGTAGATTCAGTAGTAGGCACACTCTGTCCAAATCTTGAAGAAGTCCTTTCTGCAGCTACAAGTGAGTAAGTCCTGTCATATTACCCTGCATTTTGGGGAGGTGCACTGTTTCCATAGTCTCAGATAAACCTTATCAGATAGACGAAAATTACACAGAAGTCCATTCTACCCATTTTTCTATGTGTATCTCTCTGTACATTTTCCTCTATAAATATGCATTACCTTATGTGTATGTGTGTATATATATACACGCACGCACACACACATAAATATATCAATCACCTTGCCAGTCTGTCTATGTGTATCTCACTGTACCTTTTCTTGTATAAATATGCATTACCTTATGTGAGTCTCTCTCTCTTTTTCTCTCTCTCTCTCTTTCTCTTTCTCTCTCTCTTTCTCTCTCTCTCTCTCTCTCTCTCTCTTTCTCTTTGTCTTTGTCTTTGTCTCTGTCTCTCTCTCTCTCTCTCT
>NC_069002.1:33472067-33477881 GCF_001194135.2 Octopus bimaculoides | reverse complement strand
CTTTCTCTCTCTCTCTCTTTCTCTCTCTCTCTCTCTCTTTCTCTCTCTCTCTCTCTCTCTCTCTTTCTCTTTCTCTCTCTCTCTCTCTCTTTCTCTTTCTCTCTCTCTCTCTTTCTCTCTCTTTCTCTTTCTCTCTCTCTCGCTCTCTCTTTCTCTCTTTCTCTCTCTCTCGCTCTCTCTGTGTGTTTGTGTGAATGTGGCCCTGTGTGAGAGTGCGTGTGTTTAAATTCTAAATGCATAGAGATAGATGCATATATAAACACATAAACACACGAACACACATGTGTATTTGTATGCATGTATGCATGCATAACCTTGCATACACACAAACTCAGTACTCACTGATACACATTGTATTGGAAGCAACGGCTTTTCATCACCATCACGAAATAATCCTCTTCAATATGTAGACATGAAGAATATGAAATACTTATTTTTCAAGTATGCAAAGCATTTTGGATAATATACTAACTTTAAACGAATATTTAGGTTTCAGGAAAGAAATCACGAATCAGGAGCCACCATTTTCCATTCCTGCATTATATCATTAATAATTGAACATATGGAAAAGTAGCTTTATCTATATTGCAACTCTCACTTCCTTCCTGTCTTTTCACATCCTCCTCTTTACCTCGTCCCCTCTTTCTTTCTCGGTGCTTCTACTTTCATACGGAAGTATAGGTATATATATACGTATGCACACGCGCACATGTGTGTCTGTCAGTATGTCGATATATGTATGTATATATACTTATATATATGTATGTATATATGCGTATATATATATATATGATTTTGTTTATATATACATATATAAGCATATATATGTATAATTCATATACATTATACGTTATCTATGCATAAATGCAAATACACTATATGTGAATATATGCATGTGTGGTGTGGGTCGATGGATGGGTAGATGCATAAATACATGGATATATATATATGTGGGTGTGTGTGTGCATGTGCATGCTTGTGTAGGTAGAGAAAAAGAGAGATACACATGCACATAGGCAGCTCTGTATATATATATATATATATATTACTCAGAACAATGAGCAGTCACCGGTTAGTATAATAAAATTGTAGCGTTCGATCAACGCTCGCTATCAATTCTGTGGCATGAAATTCTGCTTAGTGATATTTTAACCTATGGAAAGACTAGATTAATACATGCATACAGACATACATAAACGTTTGTATACGTACATACATATATCATACACACAAACATGCACTCACACGCGTATGTACATACATATATGTGTATTAGGTTTGTAGATATTTGTATATAACCATATATATATATATATATATATATATATATATATATATACACAGAACACAAATGATGTTTATGTATATACATGCGTGTGTATATGTTTATCTCTCTCTCTCTCTCTATATATATATCTATATATATATATCTATATATATATATATATATCTATACATATATATATATATAGATGTTTAAAGAGCCCACACCATATCACTAGATTTTCATCTCAAATCTTTCTCACGCACTCACACGAATGGTAGTGCACTTGCACTCACTGGTTTGTATATATGTATGTATGAATGTGTGTGTGTATATATATATATATATATATATATATATACTTATACGCCTAGATCAATAGGTAGAGAGATTGATACGTACATACATATAGAACTACAAATATACACTCTGAGGTATATATCTACTTTTACGCATAAACGCATAGATCTACGTGTTTACGTTTATACGTATATACAACAATGAAATATATGTATGTCCGTGCTCGAGCATGTGCATGGTCTCGATTAAGTCTATATGCGTGTATATATGTATCGACTCCTATATCTATGTTTGTCTACATGTATGCATATATATCTACATATGTGGAATGCAGATCTGCGATGCTTTCGTTTCAAGATTCCACTCACAAAATTCCTCCACGGCGACTTCTATGTATATACACGCATACATTGCAATCTATTGATCAACATCTAGTTATCTTTCACTTTATACACACACCGATCTCTTACCCTCTCTTTTAGCTCCCTTATCTTTGAAGTATACAAATACGTATTGATATATATATATATATATGTGTGTGTATGCGCATGTGTGTGTGTCTGCACTTCTATCTATATAACCAATATGTGTCTGTATATGATATATGCTTATATATAGGCACATATGCGTGAATACATACAAGGGCATATAAACTGATTCTCATATGTATAATATATGAATATATATATATAATATATATGTTATATATATATAATATATGCATATGTTTGTATGTATGGATATGTATGTAGACAGAATACGAGCTTCTGTTCATAAACACGAATGTGTGTGTATATATGTGCGAATGAATTCCCCTTTTTTTATTCTCCCTGTTCACAAATATTGGATATTAACTTCAAAGGAAAAAAGTTAATTACTTTGAAACATTAAATGGAAGGGTGCAGCATTATAATAATCAATCTCTCTTACTACTACTACTATTATTACTACTAAAAATCGTATTACTAATTCTGCTCCTGCTGCTAGTATCTGTATTTCACATATATATATATATATATATGCGTGTGTGTGTATCAGATCTCCATAAATATGCATGCATGTGTGTATAATATATAAATACGCATCTGATTCAATATAGACACACACACACACACACACATATACATGGGTATACATGGGTATACATAGATATATATATATATATATATATATATATATATATATATATATATATATATATATATATACATTTATATTTATAAAGAATATATATACATATATCTATGTGTGTGTGTATATATGTATAGATAGATAGATACACACGCATGCACACACATATATATGTAGAAATCCGAATTGTTTTGCAAATATGAGATCCGAGGTTTTGACTTGATGCATATACTTCACTCTACTTTACACGTCCAAAGTTCGTTTACGAGATATTTGTGTTAAAGGACTCTCTTCAGATGAAATTCTGCTGCCAAATAATTCATGGGAATGACTTTACTAACAAAATATGTTACCCATTCTTTAAGATTTGTTTACATACATACATACATTCATAACCATATAACTATATACAGATATGTATGTATATATATATATATATGCATGTATGTGTACATACATATATATATGTAGGTAGGTAGGTGTACACAGGTATATATATATATATACATGTGTGTACATATATATATTTATGTATATATACTTGTGTATATATATATACATATATATATATATATATATATATATGAATATAAATGTATATATATGTGTATATATATATGTATATATGCATTTAAATGTATGTATACTTATATAGTTGTATGCATATATATATATATATATAATATATTTATGTGTGCATTTCTTTTCAGTAAATGTTGTTTAAGGAAAAGGAAGAAGAAACCCTCATTCAAAAAAGTACTGGTTCTTTTCCCTGAATAGATTAACAATAATATGTAGACCACTTTGTGGAAGGAATATAAAATAAAATGTATTATTCTATTTTTTTTTTAAAGAAAACGTTAATTCTATAGACCAAGAATCGATGTGAACAATTTGCTCCATAATAACATCAAGGATATTGTGTTCTATACTTTTGGCTTGTTTTTGGTTTGTTTGTTTTTTCGTATATACCGCTATATATTTTCTTGCGAAATCACGAATATTTGGGCCAAAGACTTTCTCATCTTGTAAAGAATCCAGGAATAAACATATTTTAAATGAATTCTTTTTTAGATATTTAAATGTAGTAATATTGTATTCTATTTGCTGAAATACTTTTATGTATTCCTTTGTGTGTATAGATGTATGCGTACATGTATGACTTTATATTTAAGTGTGTATGTCTGTGCACGGAGTGTATCTAGTCGGTGGTGAAAATGTTTAGAGATGTTAATAGTTGTATGTTAACTCTGAAAGCATACTTGTGGAGCAATATAAGGAAGGTAGCGCACTAATATTGCCCGTCCTTCCTGTACACTGCTCTGTTATACGGACGAATAAACATTGAACATCAGCGATATTGTATGCATGGAGCAATCGCTAATTCATCCAACATTTGTCATCCATCGGTAGACTGGTGAGTAAACGTGAGTGTAGATGAGGACATTCAAAACTATCCTGTCCTGCCCTGGGTTCACGCCTGGTCAGGATGGGGGAAGAAGGTTAGTCTTTTTTTTTTATCACTTATACAAAAGTATTAAAAAAAAACACATACCTAGATAGATATTGAAACCTCTACCTTCATAGAAGGTTATTAGTTAAATTGGTAACACCTTTACTTATTAGGCCGTCAAACTAACACCTAAATAACAGATTAAACGTCAGATATTTAAATCTTTTTATTATTGATTGGACACTATTATAGATTTAAGTATCTCATTTTTGACAGCAATTAGTGGGCGGACCCGGTAGACTAGTAAGTAAAGGTAAGTGTAGATGAACTGGGTAAGGGGGGGCGCATTCTGAACTGTCCTGTGCAGGGTTCAATCCTAGTCAGGATGAGGAAAGAAGGTCACAGCCTTTATATTTTTTGTTTATACAAAAATATTAAAAAATATATTTCTAGATAGATATTGAAACCTGTACCTTAATACAAGGTTATTAGTTAAATTACTAACACCTTTACCTATTAGGCCATCAAACCAACACCTGAGAAACAACTTAAACATGAGATATTTAAATCTATCTTTATTATTGATTTGATGCTGTGGCAGATTTAATTATTGTATTTTCCACAAAAATTAACAGGGCACCCAATATAAGTAAAGAAACATATAAATAAGCAGTGACAGAAAAACATGTTATGGTATATTAATTGTTTATATTTTGAATTATATATATAAGGGGGTATCAAAAATCTATTAAATGCTAAGGTCTTAATGCCGCCCTGGTCTTGGGTTTGAATTTTAACTTCCTAAAATAATATTCCATGTGGTTTATATGATCGGAAATATAATATCGATGTGTTCCTAGTACCATTGTGAAGATCTGATCAAAGATTTTGCAATTTAACCAATTACCTCCCATAATTCTATTAACTATACATATATATACACACACTTATATATATATATGTATATATTAGTCGTGAAGGCGCATTGCTCAGTGGTGGTTAGAGCGTCGAACTTGCGACCGTGCGGTTCTGAGTTCGAATCCCGGACCGGGCTGCATGCTTTGTTCTTGAGCAAGACACTTTATTTCACGTTGCTCCAGTTCACTCAGCTGTAGAAATAAGTTGCGACGTCACAGCTGCCAAGTTATATCGGCCCTTTGCCTTTGCCTTGGATAACATTGGTGGCATGGAGAAGGGAGGCCAGTATTCTTGGGCGACTGCTGGTCTTCCATAAACATACTTGCCCGGACTTGTGCCTGAGAGGGTAACTTTCTAGGTTCAATCCCATGGCCAGTCATGACCGAAAGGTGTCTCAGCACACATTATCATATTTTGGGACGGTTATTTTTTTTATCAAATATACACATGCACTACATATTTGTTCTTCACTCACTTATCTCGGTGTTCTGTTATCTTATGTCTATGTCCACTTTAATAGGTACACACAGACATACGCACATATATAAAAACTTGGTTTGATTAGTTTGACTAAAATCCTTTTTATATCGGTGTACTAGCATGACCGTAATCTATTCACTTAAAAAGTAAACAATATGATATGAAATATATATATATATAAGTGTATATGTATCTCTATGTAAGTGTATATATGTATCTCTATGTAAGTGTATATATATCTATATGTAAGTATATATATATCTATATG
>NC_069002.1:33454758-33471967 GCF_001194135.2 Octopus bimaculoides | reverse complement strand
ATATATATATATATGTAAGTATATATATATATATATGTAAGTATATATGTGTAAGTATATATATATATCTATATGTAAGTATATATATATGTAAGTATATATATATATATATATGTAAGTATATATATATGTAAGTATATATATATGTAAGTATATATATATATATATATGTAAGTATATATATATATCTATATGTAAGTATATATATATGTCTATATGTAAGTATATATATATGTAAGTTTGTATATATATATATATGTGTGTGTGTAAGTATATATATATATCTATATGTAAGTATATATATATGTAAGTTTGTATATATATATATATGTGTGTGTGTAAGTATATATATATATTGTTGCTGACGTTGACGAGGTGGGTTCGTGGTAACATTTCCCTCAATTAGTTCTAATCGAAACATGAGCAACATAATGATAAATATGACTCCAACAATACCAATCAAGATGATTATATCAGAATTAAAAGATAGAAAATAGAAGAAAAGACAGAGAAAGAATGTGAGAGAGAGAAATATAGAGAAACACTAAGGCCGAGATAGAACGAGAGAGAGAGAGTGACAGAAATTAAGGATATCGAGTGTGAGTTAAAGAGATAGAATTGGGTGTGTGGGGTGGAGTGAAGACAGAGTGGGTGGTATCAGTACGAATATCTTTAAATATCAAAAGAATTAGAATAATTTTTATAGATAAATGATTGAAATGTAATTTTAAAATATTTGAAATTCCAAAGAAAACAATTAAGACGAAATTGGCAAGGAAATTGACTGCACAATGTATCGATTGCCATGATATTTTATGTCTAACAACACACTGATGATGATGGTGATGGCGATAATGAACAGAATATTAATAATAATATTAATAACAACACTAGTAATAATTATCATGATGATGTTGATAACGATTTCTTTTATTATAATAATTATTATTATTATCATTGTTATTGCTATTATCGTTGTAGTTTTTCTTTTTCTTCTTATAATTATTGTTATTATTATTATTATAACAATAATATAATATTAATGCTAATAAATATTAACGGTAATTACTAAAACAACATCATCACTAAAAATGGCATAAACAACGACAGAAACAAAAACGACGTTCATAGCAATTTTCATTTAAAAAAATAATCAATAAGAAAAGGACGATGATGATCATCATCATGATAAAAATTTTAAATAATAATAATAATAAACACAACACCGATACATTGATATTTAAACATCCCTTCCTTTAAATGGTACTACTAAAAAAAAATACGAGGGTATTTTTTTTTCATGAAATTTGTTCTTTTTCTTTTGTGTTGTAAAATTTAAAACAAAAACAGTATTTTATTTCGAATGAACATGAATAAATGGGAAAATATTCTATACGATTCCTTGTCTCATTCATTCTCTCCTCTCCTCTCCTCTCGCTCTCTCTTCGTTTCTCTGTGTCTTAATCATTATCTCACTCGCTAAATCTCATTTTCTTTCTGTGTGTGCCTATTTTCTATCTATGTATTTTCATGTATATTCAGAGGGATATTATTCATGTATGTATGTATGTGTATGTATGTGTGTGTATGTATATGTGTGTGTGTGTAGATATGCATGCTTATCTTTATATATACATATGTATTAATGTGTGTATTTATATGTGTATTTTTCGTGTGCATGTGTATGCAAATTTATGTAAATGTATATATTTTAAAATATACATAATGTGAGCCATAAATATAAACACATCTATATCACTATATGTTTATAAAGATATATATAGATATATGCATATATATGTGTGTACACATATATACTTACTTACATATATATATATGTGTGTGTGTGTGTAATACCACTTATATAGAAATATATATAAACCAGTATATCTATGTACATTACCTACACACATCACATACGCATATGAATATATGAAATTACGTATTATATTTATATTGTTAATGTTCTTCCCGTTGTTGTTGTTATCTCTTCCTATATATTACAAGTGGAGACTCATTATCACAAACGAATATCTCCTGGTTTTCATGTTTTCTAGTTTTAATTTTTAATTATTGACATTAATTATTAGTCTTCTGTTGTCTATTATTTTTTTGATACGTCTATTTTATTTCATTGTAAATTATTAATCGATTCTGTTTAGAACAAAGTGTTATAACGGTTCATATGACCATCACTATAGAATAAATATTTCCGTTTTTTAAAAATGGGATATTCTGTTCAGGATTATTGCTTCTACCTTATTTTCTGATTCTATATGATTTCAAATCCCGTAAGGAATTATTGTGCACACGGTGATAATGAATTAATTATAAGCCGAGATGCCAATGTTCCCACACGAATTTCCTTTGCATTCATGTTCCTGGATTTACATGATTTTTCTAGTACAATACCTGCAATTCGCAGTGTGTCGAAAGAGATGTTTAGACTCCCTTGAAGTTATCCTACGCAATGTCAAAGTAACTGCCAATGAGATATCAACAAGAAAATCGAGAATGAAATAAATTTATTTTAGAAAAACTTTTAAACACATTAAAACACTTTATTTCCGACGGCGTCCCTTCTGCCTCTCCACCGCTTTCATTATAAATATATATGTACGAAAAGTGAGAAAGTATGTCCCAACATTTTCCAGGTATATGTGGAAGTTGCAAAACGGGTGTTTTGTAGTGGAGATTGAAGTGTAATGAGTCAACACAGCAGGATATATATAAAACGAGGAAGTTATTGATAACTCGTTAGTCGCATTGGAAAATCATTCATGTTCAATGTAAATGTTTTTGGTTGTGTTGTTATATTTTACTATTAGAACGAAACTGCAAGGAACCTGTACAAATATACTAAAATGTAGAAAAATGTTCATTTCAGAGACAAATTGGGAGAAATATACACCCACTTATATATTCCATATCATCATATATATAATTATGGAGCGGGTGTGGAAAAATATGATTAAACACTAGCTGACATGCAATTTAATAAGAAATTTGAATGAAATATATACACATATTTTTATCACATGACCAATTATTACAATATAGCAGCTCATCCTAGCAACCTATATGCCTCTATTTCTCTCTCACTCACACAAATATGTATATATACACACACACATATATATATATATATACATACACATATATATATACCCACACCCGAATTTATATATATATATCTACTTATCTATCAAGGGCGATGGAAAAAAAGGTAAACTGAGGGAAATGTATAAAAACACGGAAAATTAACGAATGGAGAGACATACATACACACATACAAGGATGACCTCTGTATTCAATATTCTAACTTAGATTAAAGCAGAAAAATATGTCAAGCGCTAACGTGGACGAAAGTGTTTTTTTTTTATATATAAGAGAGAAACTGCATTCTAAATTAATTAAAATAGTTTATTTGCAATATTCAAGTATTGGTACGTCATGCAACCTGTTGCCAATAAAACGAGCATTTTGAAATGATGAAAAAAATGCGTCTATATTGTCTATATATGAATGCCTGTGTATGCTTGTGCTTGTGTGTACGGGAGATATGACGCTAACATTGGCATGGATACTAACGCACTTATTTCTTAAAGTGATTGTCGTCTTTGGTTTTCGATATCTTAACGTTATGCGGAAATTAATCGTTTTCCTACGGTGGGTATCGTAAACATTTAGTGTAATTAGTATATGTTATTGCAATGAATACGTCAAATTCCAATTCACACGCTCAATATGTCTTGACAAGTATTATGACAAAGCAACAAAATATTAATGTTTTTGTTTTTCTTTTATATTGGAAGAAATACTTTGCCATTATATTTCGACGTTTTAGTTTTGAGTTCAAAACTCCGTTGACAACAGCCGACTTCGTTTTTTTTTTTTTATCGTTTCAGCTTTATTAAATTAGAATATAAATATACAGGTTGTATGATATTCAAACTAATTCTTCAAATATATTGATAAACATGTTGTGAATCGATTTTTTAACAACATTTCTTTTTGTTTTTTCTTAGATGTTTGTCCTGAAACAGCGCAGGGATTAAAGGGAATCTAAAAATGGCGCAACCCCACAGCAACGCAGCTGGTGTGCCCTGAAATTTGCAAGATGAGTGTTGTGGCCGTCAACGTGTTTTGAGACTCAAGTATCATATACTTCCACCCACACACTCTCCATTCGGAATTGGTACGATGATTTTAGTTCAGAAGTGTGTATCTGTGATCAGCGAAAGGGACATTCTGGCTGACCAGCAGTCTCAGAGAAATTTATTGATCGAGTTTGAAGAAAATTCGTCCAGAGCCCTAAAAAGTCAATATGAAGAACTCGCCGAGAGTTACACCTCCCCAAAAGAACAGTTTGCAAGATCCTGCACAAACACCTAAAGTTTCACCCTTACAAACTGCAATTAGTCCAGAACTCCATCCGAAAGATAATGGAATACGATTTGAAATTTGTGAGAATATCAAGCAATTATAAAAGAGTCCCCCTACCATGCTAATATGGAAGATAGACGTTAAACGATGATGATGGTGAATGATAACTTGCTGTCAAAAGTCATTTTCGGTGATGAGGCAATATTTCACTTGAACGGTAAAGTCAATAGGCATAACGTTGGATGTGGGGACTTGAATATCCGCACGTTACCCAGGAGATTTATTGAAACTCAACAGAAATCTTGTTCCGATTGGGTACAAAAAGGTAGGGAACACACGTGTGTCTATCTGGAAGTAAGGTTCAAACTAGAGTACCCTAAATAAGATAATCAGAGACCAACTTTGAAGACTCCTTTGAAAAAGCCAAGACAATCGCATGGCACATTTTATGAGGTGAAGTAATGGGAAGCAAATCAAGAGGCAAGCCAAGAATCGACAACATCAAGAGTTGTTTCGAGTAAAAATGGAAAGGCAGTTGGAAAATTCGCATTTAATCGGAAAGACGTTCGTTGTAGCATCCTCAATACGCTTCAGGAATACGATATATGGCATCGAAGACATTTCAGGTAAATCACCAGGAGATTATCATATTGAGAGAGCGGAAAGAGTAAAAGTGAATAAACAACAGTAAAATCACTAAAGCGTATCCAATGTAATCGATATAATCGTACATTTCGAATTAAGTATTAAACCGGGACACTATTTTCATTATCCTGGAAAGAGTGGATATAACATAGACATCGGAGTCTGTGCACCTTATTGATTAAAAGAAAAAAACGCTAAAGATTTCAAGTCGAATTGTCATCTACCTTGTACACTGCACCGACATAATATTTTCAAAGAATGCCGCAATCGATCAACCAATTTCTTGTTCGTTAACAAGTCATTGAAAATCAATGTTTAATTCAGTAAGTTCCGAATGTCAGGAAAGACTATTTTATATTAGAAGTCATTCTGATAGAGACACCTAAGTTATTCTGTCAATCCACTATTCAAATTAATATTCACTGTAACTTAGTAGCAGATAGAGTTGCAATTTCGCTTCACAAAGTTAATAATTCTGAAAGAGTGTCTCTTTAATATTTCTGTTATATTTTTCTACTATTAGGTTGTAAATGATCCAGGCATTCAGAACACGTTACATTGCGGTGCATAGTTTAATTTCCGCTTTTACCGGCTATATGTGGTATCTGCAAACAAAATCCACGGCTTGTATAGGACATTAATATTTGGAATATATAATACTAATACAATAAATGTCATGTCAAAAAACATGGGCCTACGTCCATGTATGTGACTAAGAAATTAACCTAAGCAAAGACGATGTGACTGCTTCGACATATATGAGTAGCAATGGGGCAAGTGACTTCTAGAACCGTAGCTTGACTCATTCAGTTTGAATGGCATCTTGCCGTAGACATTTGGAAGGACAATTCTTTAGTATACACACAATCAAACTGTTTTAATAATAATAAAAGTAATAATAATAACCATAACAACAACAAAGATAATAATAATATAGTGTTTCAACGTGTTGAACTGGAATATGAGCGAAACAAGGAAGATTGATTGAAAAATGCGTAAGCTGCTGACTTGCAATAGAGTGCACCACCCAAAGGTAGACGCACATCATTTTTACCCATCCAGAGGTCGAGGATTTATCCAATTTAAAATCTCGTACAAAACCACCAGAAATGGACTGGCAAAATATATTGAAACTTCTAACGACTGGATGTTAAAGCTCGTTGAAAAACATGAAATACTTAAGAAGCTTCATTCTGTTATGAAAGAGAGGAGAAACTTTTCAAGTGACTTTATGCATAATACTCATGCTGAATAGCATGTGGGAGTGCTGCAACTGTAGCTGCAAAGAAATTGAAAATCAATAGTAAAGCAAAATGCGTTTGAACAATTGTCTGATATGTGGGAACAAAAACTTCAGCATGCCAAATATGTTGCCCGTTGCAAACAAGCTGATGCAGGCCACGGAGTTCAGAGCTAAAGACAGAATGAAGGCCTTATCTTGGCTGCCCACGATCAGAACTTACTGACCCGGAACTATCAAGCCAATTCGATGAAAAATGATGTAGACACAAACTGACGATCCGGCAACGATGGGAGAGAAACAGTGGACGACCTAATCTCTAGACGTAAAGTTTTAGCAACCGTAGAATACAAATCAAGACATGACAGAGTTGGTCAATATCTACATTGGATAATGTGCCGGCATTATAAAATCAAAACTGCTGGCAAATGGTATTCTGGTTACATGTCAAACTTCGCAAGAAACGACAAATGAAATAATATACCATCCAAATATAAAATTATGTTTATGGCATATACATATACATACACGTGTGTGTGTGTGTTTATAAACATATAACTTGCATATCCACATATACAGGGATATCCATAATTCGCTTTACCCATTTATTTATTATTATTAGAAATGGTTAAAGCGATTTATGGCCATTCCTGTATATATTTAAAAGGTGCGTTCTCGTTACATAAATTGGAAAACAGAGGAGGAATAAAAGTGTGATATAAAAATGGTGTATGGCAATATATAACTAAATACCACCTTCTTTGAACGATATGGTAGGTGACTGTGAATTTAGAACGCTGGACTGCGAAACAATATGATTTCGTTTTCAAATGTCAGTCAAATGCCATGCAGAAGATGTTTATGCTTTAGTTTTCCATATGCGGAAATAAGGTCCTCCAAATATATAAATTGAAGTTTTTGAACAGTAAAATATTTTTATGAGACACAGTGAGAATTCCGTTTTTCTTCTTAGTGAATAGTAAATGAAGTAGAAGAGCAACAGACATTTATTCACACCTGTCAAGGAAATATCCGCGATGTAGTGTCAATATACGAGAGAACAAGTCCCCGTAACCTGACAATCACCATATTCAATGTAGCCACATTACGGAACAGCGTACTACCTAAACATTACGCATTTGTGCGCTATTATAACATGCAGTCCTCTACAAAGTACAGAATGGCCAGGTCGTCGGTAACTAAATTGGCAACACCAATAAGCTTACAAATTCAGAGGAGTTATTAGAAACGCTGCAGGACTAAATCTCTGAAATACAATTTGGCGAAGCGTAATACCCTAAACTTCTCAGAGAATAAACTTTGGATGTCCCACTCTTATTCTGCTGCTATCACCACGAGTATAGAACCCAATATGGAGCGACACCAAACAAAATGATACCAGTTCTGCAAAGCCTTCCATGGTCCACGTTCACACACACACCTGCACGCACACATTCGTATTAAAAATAACAATCTGTATATCATACCTAAAGTATATACACAATGGATATGTCATTGAGTACAATATGTGTCCTGGTATAGCGTCTCGTTTGGACGTTGTGTTTTAAAAGTACAATAAATTCAGACGTTAAAAGACACCACCTCCCAGTATCGGTCAGCGATAATGTCCGATGTATTTCGTTCTTTCATGTCCCTTTTACTGAAACGTAGTTGCTGCCAAACACGCCCGGATAAATATGTGATTGACTGATTGAGAGAAGACAGTGAATAACTCCAGTATGCAAATCTAAGGCAGAATCAAATAAGAAAAAGCTATATGTGAATCATACGTAATATACACACACAGTTTATAAGCCAGTTTACTGCAGTGCATATATACACAAGCATTCTTGCACACATACACACATAGACCCACATATACGCGTATATTTGTAGCTATATGCATATATCTCCATATATAGAGTATTCGGGTTTCATTTTACAGTTCACAAGAAACGAGAAATAATACACAATTTACCATCCAAATATAAACTAACTGTAACAAGTCAAAAATCTCAACGTAATTATAGCATATACACATGCATTGTTATATATGCGTGCGTGTATTTATATCTGTGTGTAAACGTATATCTTACACGTACATATATAGATTTAAGAGTTGTGTATGTGCGTTACATAAATTGGAAAACAGAAATAAAAGTATAATAAAACAATGCTGGAAGACGATATATAACGAAACACTACATTCTTTGGACGGCATGGTATTTAGAACGCTAGACTGCAATCTGTATGTTTACGTGTTCGAATGTCAGTGAGATGCCAAGTGGGAAATCTTTCATTTTAGTTTTCCATGTACATAAATAAGTTCACCAGCTTTATAAATCGCGATTATGTAACGCGATAAATTATATCCTTGAGATAGAGAAAGGATTGTTTTTTCTTAATGGCAAATGAAGTACAACAGCAACTTCTTATTCACAGCTCTCAAGAAAGTATCGTCTATGTAAAGGCGATACACTATGGAAAAAGTTCTCTGGATCCGACTATCATAACATTCAATGTAGTGACATTTGAGAACAACATACTGCATAAACTGAAGGCTTTCCAATGCTAATGACATGAGACCTGTATTCCAGTACATGTTAACTAAACTTGTAAACTGAATAAACTTGCTTATGGAGGAGGTTCACGGGATACGATGCAGGATGAAATGCAAAACATTTGAAAGGACGGATGATATCATTAAAGACTATCCATTACTGTGCACATTGACTTAATCTTGCTAGTTCCTCAGGACAGAGGTAGTCCTTGTAGCATTGTCATAAAACACGTGCCGTTGGTGCAGAAAACACCGTGGCTGTTCACACGATCCACACATTTTCAACAATGGGCGAGCACGAAGGATTCATTCAGCTTAGAAACATAAGACTAAGAAAGTCAGCATGGTGTCCTACATCAAAGGGAATGAGTGACTCCAAGTACTTGACAATGGAGAAGGAAAATTCTGATGTAAATCCTGAGACACGATAACAGCCAATGATGTTGTCTAGTTCTTTTTTGGGGTATCTGTCGTTTTTTTTCCCAACGACTGAAATGCGTCACCACTCATATTTATTCATATAAATAATCTGCCCCAAAATAGCATTACTTTATAATCTGTAAACCTCTAACCAATCATAGTTTTCAGTTTGCTAAAACAAAATTGAAATCCCCCAAAAATGTAACGTGATTAGGGCAATTGATACCAATAGAACAAAATTTCTCTCAACAACACACAGATGCGCAAAGAGTATATAGGTCCACTGTAGATTTTAAGTATGTACTCTTACTCTTTGGGAAATCCACACTAATGAATTAGAAATGCATTCATAGTTAACTGATACATAAATTTGCTTAATTCAACACCGTAGTGAATTGTTTTCTGTACGCCATTGCTTTTCTGAATCCTCATATCATAAATAACTTCGTTTCTTTAAGCTTCCTTTTGCAGACCGCTTTATATATATTTAATGTCCAATTTGTACCAAAGTCAACATATTTGTGTGCCACTGGTCTAGATAAAAATCCACATCATCTGCCGTAAACAATTCTGAAATGCTTTGATTCACCAAATTAGTTTCAGTAATTTTCTTTGTAAGATTACTGTTGTGATATTAAAACCATGCAATGGATATTTTTCATTGGTCACAATCCGACGTAAATTGTGGAAGTTACTAACGTAGAGCCTTGTCATATTCATTTTTATGCCTTGGTTTAGTCAATTTATGAGCTATCAGCCAGCTTCTAACAATGTATAGATACACGTGCCTTGTTCATAGTTTTCAAATAAACTATACATTGCTGTATTTATTAATTTTGCGGCTGTGTGTCAATATTATTTTCTTCCCTAGAAAGCTAATCAGGTGTTGATAACGATAAACTTACTAATTTTCCAATGGCATTGCAAGAAATATGTAAATCTTATTTAGATGTTTCCTAAAAAAAAAACAATTATGCGCATTTTCACTTTCAAGATTGTTCCATTGTTTACTGCGAACTAAGCAGAGGCATTTTTTCCTGTTGTTTCATACTTTTCAATCATTTTCGTTCTGGTTTTCGATTCTCTTGAATCATTTTCTTCCACAGTCTACCCCGACATCTTTGCACGCCCTTTTGTGTTTTCATTTAAAATTCATTTCATGGTTTGGTAGACAGGAAAATAGTATCTTTCATAGATACTTTTAGGGGCCATTGCAAAGAATTATGACTATAGATATTTTTGCCTAATACTAGAATTTATATAGACTTTGCTACCTGTAAGTATATGCCAACAAACTGAGATTATGTTCAAACCTCACATCCACCGTTAGCTTCACATATCTATGTTGTTTTTTTTTATTTCTTTACTACCCACAAGGGGTTACACGCAGAGGGGACAAACAAGGACAGACAAACGGATCAAGTCTACTATATCGAACCTAGTGCGTAACTGGTACTTATTTAATCGACCCCGAAATGATGAAAGGTTAAGTCGACCTCGGCGGAATTTGAACTCAGAACGCAAGGACAGACGAAATACGCTAAGCATTTCTGCCAGCTCGCCGCCTTCATATATCTATGTTTTTGTCAACGGGTATTCTGCCTCTGATTTACAAATTGTACCTATCACGAGAAAAGCTCAAGAGCTTATATGAATTGCTGCATTACTAACTAAACAACTTAGCCGAGTTCTATTTCCATTGATTTTTAAGGAGGCATTCGCTTGTATTCATACATGCATAAACATATACGTGCGCGCGCATGTGGTTGTGTGTGTGGGCGGTTTTTCATACGTATTGCTTAACAGAAAAATAGTACGATGTCCCTAGTTACGTTGTATATTATTTATTTATTTAACTGAGGTTTCTAAATGCTTCGTTTAATGTTAGCCTATAGACGTTCGTATGCGCCGTCTTTAAGTCAAGGGCTACAGAGGTTGGCCGATTGAGATAAACATAACTTACTCCAATGACAGATATTAAAAGGAAAATATTTTAAATTTCGAAAGAGCTTTAAAAATGAGTGTTAAACATCATGTGAAGAGAAGAAACTCACATCGAAAAGATCTCATATTTTTAAAGGAGATCCAATATTCTGTGAGGTGCAAAGTTCAAAGGAATTCTCCAAAAATATTAAAGACACCCAAATACACACAAAGTCTTTCCTGTTAAGTGAAAAGGGAAAGCAATTGCGGTAGTAATTGACGTAAATTGCACATAATACCAATATAGAAAATGTATAGACTTTAGGAACTGTAATATTGCTATAAAGCAGGTTCCGCCCTACAGATTTTGGCATCGCAGGCAATGAGAAATAGAGAAACAACACGAAATGGAAGTGCAATCAAGACCACTGGATACGCCATCAACGAAAGTAGACTTTTAATTTTTGTATTTCTTACTTAATTTCGTTTACTCTATGCTCTTAATTATCCCATGTAATTATATGTTATTAGCAATTTATTTAATTTTCCAGATATGAAGAATTTCAAAACATTTAATCCTTCACACAAGACTGATCAGTGAAATATTACACTTTGTAAATCGTATAATCAAAGTTCCGTCGTTCTCCATATGTTTTCTTCAGTAGTTCTGGCTAATAAAGAAAAGATTCTCATTGTTGTGCTCCACTACAGGGTGAATCAGAAATTGATATATGCCCTTGCCAACTGGAGTGTCCCAGTTGTCTGCCAGTCCGACCTTGCGTTTCGAGCAAGTTCCGCAATGGAGATTTCGTAAGTGGAAAGCGATGCTGATACCAGGGAACATCGGAGACTAAAACTAACTGTGCGCAGAACGTTTTGGCAAACATATTCTGTGTGAACGGGCTATTTCAAAGCCTGTAGATAAAGGATGGGGTGACCCTGAGAAAGTGTAAGGCTTTTACACGTCAGAGTGATAGTCACTTTTAGGAGTTTCCACGAAACGTCATCCGATGTCTCCGATTTAATTGAAGGAAACTAAATCCTTTGTCTTTTCTAGTTCTATCGTTTTACTTATTTTCCAACAGAATCCTGAACAATGGTAGACAATTCGGTGGCATTTCTTGTTGCAAATGCCTCCTTGGTCAAAGTTGTCCTTCATCGTCTTATCCCTTTGCTATAATTTCTATGCCAAAATTTGAAACCGTTTTTGATTTTCCTTTTTCTTAGTATCGTTATTGTTGTTGCTATTTTCTTCCACTTCTCCTTCTTCCTCTTCTTCTTCGTCGTGACTCCTTGTACCTACACCAGTTAGATGGTAAAAGTGTAACAGCACTGCCAAAAATGCTTAGCGGCATACGCCTGTCCTTACACAGCAGCAACAGCATCGGTAGCAGCGTGGTGGTGGTGCTTCATCTCTCGTTCAGTGAGCAAGCCTTGTATACATGTGATACTGTGGCGTTATGTGCTGCACCCATCTCTATATTGTATATTCTCCAGCACCATTGAATGGTTCAACGTTACAATTTTTTTGTATGGCGCAACAAAAGGTTTGTTTAGTTTCACTACCTGCGTGAGGGCGAGGCTGAGAGAGATCGATGTGTTCAATAAAAGTGCGTCGTAGTTATCATCATCATCTTCTCAGCATCATCATCACTACCGATCATTTTATTATCATTTAAATCATCAGAAATTGCTTTAACATTTTCTCTATTGCTTCTCTTCCTCCTCCCCTCCCCCTCCCACTTCTTCCCTATTCACTCCCCCTTTCGGCTTCCCACTTGCTCTTTTTATTCTACTCCTCACCTGTTCTTCTATATTACTCTCATATTATTGCTGTTGCTTTCATGTCCATCATCACCACAACCAAAATCATCACCATCAACCGCATCACTATCATTGCTATCGTCGTCGTCGTCGCTGACGCTGCTCTCGGGCAGCTAACAACATTGTTTTAATTTCAAAGACAAACCGATTGTAGAAAGCATGGCTCAACATAAATATTAAAAATATACAAAAAATAATAACAACCAGTGAACAAACTTAAATGAATAAGTGAAGAGAAAAACAACGACGTTGCAACAGATAGCAGATACAAAACGTTTGCACATCAACCTAAGTTCATTACACACACACACAGACCTATACAAACTCACATATATATATATAACATGTATATATACATTAATGTGTAGGTATATAAATATATATGAGGATATAGATATTCATGCATATATATATATATATATATATATATATACATAAATGTATGTGTCTATATATATATATGTATACACAAAACTGTATATATGTTTTCATGTATTTATATTTATATGTCTATATTCATAAGTGTACGTATACACATATATACACGTACATATATATATATATGTATACGTCTCAAGTTTACCCGAACTGTGTATACATAAAATTGTAAAGAATATTCCTAAAGCGTTAACCAAATAACACATACCCAAATATGAAAAAGCAAAAAAAAAAAAAATCAGAAATAATCATAAATAAAGGGAAAAACATTTAAGAAAGAAGAATCCAAAAAATAGAAAAATGAATATGATAAAATATAATGAAGAAAAGAACCAACCTTGAGGTAATGTTTTATGAAATAATTATGGAAGAAACTCTATTGGAAGTACTTTGAATTATGCTGTGTGTGAGATGAGTGATAAAGGGGCCAGCAGAAAAAGGGTTCTAATTATTGTTGCCGTTCGTATTGATACCCGTGCTGCTGTGGTGATGGTTGAGGTAGCGTTGGTGCTAGCGATGGTGGTAGTGGACGTGGTGATGGTAGAGCTGATGGTGGGGAGGGTGTGGCACTAATTATTGGTTGTTCTCACGGCGATAACGATAAAGACTTTTTTCCCGCTGAATTGGAATATATCACTTATCCGCAAATCAAAGACAAATATTTTTACTGAGTGTTATTAATTATAGTGTTCTTATTAAGGAAAATTTTGATTGTGCCACAAAATAAAAGTTCATACGAGAGAGGGAGAGATATGAAGAGACAGAGAAGAACAACAGCAATGAGAAGAACAAGATCAAGAAGAGAAAGTGAGAGGGAAAATGAGAGTGTTATACGATTCGATTATAAATCAATAACGTTGTAACTGCTTGCTGGATGTACAACAATAGAATCTGGATCGGGTGGTGTGAGGAGAGGAGAGAGGAAGAGCGAGTTATCAGTGATGGGGATAGAGAGTAAGAAGCTGATAATATATATATATACACACACTTTATTTGTACACCCATGTATGTATGCGGATGTACATGTATATATTTATATATATATATATATATACACTCATTATTATCATTGCTATATATTGATACGGATAACGCATAGGAAGTGTGGGTGCTTGAAATTGAATGAATGGGGCGATGTTGAAAGGAGGGTGGTGAAGAAAAGGGAGAGAGTGAAATGTGAGCAACGACAGAGGGATGGAGAGAGAGAGAAAGAGAGAGAGAGAGAGAGAGAGAGAGAGAGAGAGAGTCAAATAACTAGAGTAGAGATGAAAGAAATATTGAGTCAGAGGTGGAGTAATGTACACACACACAGACACAAACAAACACATATATAGGTAGAAAGAGAGAGAATTAATTAAGAATAAATTTTACAACATAAATAATTATTGGAACAAATGGACGTAAGTAAAGGGAGGGCGGGGAAGAAAGAGCGGGTGAGAGAGAGAATAAGAACGTGCAGAGAAAATAAAAGTATGATTGCCTGAAATGTGAAACGAATTTTGATATGAAAGCGAGGCAGCATTTGAGTAACTTGTGTGTGTTTTAGTATGTCTATATGTAAACACATTGGAGGCGCGTGTGGCTTAGTGGTCAGGGAGTTCGGCTCACGATCCTAAAGTCGTGGGTTCAATTCCTTGTGTCACGTTGTGTCCTTGCGCAATACACTTTACTTGTGTTGTACCTGTAGTTCAAAAACGGCCAGCCTTGTCACATTCTGTGTCACGCTCAAATTTCCAGTGAACTACGTTAAAGGTACGCGTGTTTGTGGAGTACTCAGCCACTTGGTCGTTAATTTCACGAGCAAACTGTTGCACTGATCGTATCAACTGCAACCCTCGTCCTCTTAAACGACGGAGGGCCAGTGTTTGACGTAAGCACGTATGGATTATTATTTAATTATTTTACATGTTTCAGTCTTTTGACCGTGACCCTGCTGGAGTACCGCCTTGATAAAAGGTATGGAAGGTTTCACGAATTTGCGCGTCATCCTTGCGCAGGGGTCATGCTAATCGTCTCTATATCGTTCCAATTTTAGTGTATGTAGAACCAAAAGATGTATATATATATATTTATGACACGTGTACATTTAGCGTAGTTCTCGGGGATATTCCGCGTGACACAGTGTGACAAGTCTGGCCCTTTGAATTACAGGCACAACAGAAACAGGAAGTAAGAGTGAGAAAACGTTGTGGTGAAAGAGTACAGCAGGGTTCGCCACCATCCCGTGCCGGATCATCGTGGAACTTTAGGTATTTTCGCTCAATAAATACTCACGACTCCCGGTCTGGGAATCGAAACCGCGATCCTATGACCACTAGTCCACTGCCCTAACCACTCGGCCATTGCGCCTCCACTCTCACTGCAATAAATCTGCATTTAAACACTCGCTACAATGCACTCCATTATAGTATAATTTCACGTGTGTCCAAAAGACGTCACCACATAATAATGCATCATTTTATAACGCAGTACATACTTTTACGATGAACCGCACCGTAATTCACTAAGCCAACAGCATTCAGGTATACGGTAATACTTTGCACTTAAAGTACAACAATCAAACAATGCTATTCATTATGTTACTTGCACTCAAACATGATGGCCCTTGTTTTTCATTTCAAACATTCAGTCACACACAAACATGTATATATATATATATATATATATATATATATATATATATATATATATATATATATTATATCCATGCATTTACTGTACGCCAAACAGAAAAATGAAAGAAGATACACCTATTAATTACAGAATGATTATCCTCTTGAAATTCGTCTATGCCCTTCTCCTTCGCCTTCTGCTTTCCCTTCTCCTCTTTCTCCTAATCGTCATCATCATTGTTGTCCTTGGTGTTAAACATGTCAACAATATCACTACAGTCGACACCCTGCGTAGCAAAGTATCTATCATCATTCATCTCATTGTCATCGCAACCTTAATTAGGGTCATCATCATCTCCATCATCATCATCATCATCATCATATCTCTCCACTTCATTATCATCATCATCAGCAGTTGAATCGGCATCATCATCATCGTCATCAACATCGTCAACATCGTTAAAATCATCATCATCAACACCATTACCCTCATTATCAACACCATTGTCGTCGTCGTCATCATCATTATCATATTAACCATCATCATTATCAGCATCATATCTCTCCTCCTCAGCATCAGCAGCAGCATCAACATCGGCATCATCAACATCGTCATCATCATAAACATCATTATTAACATCATCATCATTATTAACACCATTGCCGTCGTTGTCGTCATCGTCATCATCACCATCAAAAACACCGACAACAAGAACGACATCCTCAAAAACAAAAACAGGATCAACAACCTGCTCGTCGCCCGCATCAAGCATAACAATGTCGGAAATGTTATTATTACCACAATGCCTTTGATTGTGTTTTCTTACGCTAAATACAAAAACGAATGGCGTGAATTCTACGTCTGAAGAACGGTATGTTCTTTGTTAGTATCGATCTTGTAAAGAGAAGAAAAGATAGCACCAAGGCCACACGAACCACTGTAATTAAGTCATCGATGGGCTTTCGTAACACGTTATTGCACCACGCTTAACATCTCGTCAATTTGCATAAGATGTCTGTTCACAGATATTCATAGACGTAATCACACAGACACACACACATATGTGTGTACACATATCTACTTTAAATACTTTTATATGTGTGTGTATATATATATATATATATATATATATATATATATATATATATATATATAATATA
>NC_069002.1:33449096-33451523 GCF_001194135.2 Octopus bimaculoides | reverse complement strand
TATATATATATATATATATATCTAGGAGCTTCATATTTTTTTCTTTATTTCATTACTTTGTAGTCGTCTTCAGGGTAGTTTTTGCTGGACTGGTTAAACACTAGCTGAGTTACACATACGACCACTTAGATGGTAGCTTACAACGTACTGACAAACCGGAAATCTGTCATTTACTAAGACATTTGTTCCAGATGATCCGATGAACAGCACAGTCCGCTCATGAAATTAATGTGCCGATTGCTGAATATTCCATAGACACGCGTAACCTTAACGTAGTCCTAAAGGAGATTCAGCCACACATAAGATGTAACAAGACTTTCCTCTGAAATACAAGAAACGTGAATTAAAGTGTCGTTTTCAAAGGTATTGAACTCGTGATTGTTAGATGAACACCCTGCCGACCATGATACGCGCCATCACAACATACTTATATAATTATACTATCGTTTCATTAACACATGTAAAATCGCTAAAACGTTGGGGAAAAAGCAACTTTGCGGTATTCATTTCGGCTCTTTACGTTCTGAGTTCAATCCCAATCAACTAAAATTTGCCTCTTAGCTCTCTGCGATCCATGCGAATAGAACTAGTTAGTTACTAGTGCTGAATTATACGACTAACCAGTCGCTGTGTCTATATCGGAAATAGCTACACTTGTGGCTGTGGAATAACAGGGTCGGTAGACCCTCCTGACAAAATGCATTGTGGTATTAGTTCCGGGTGCTTAGGTTCTAGGTTCCAATACTGGCGTGGTGCATATTTCCTTATCACTTCTTTGGAGTCCATAAAATAAAATACGAATCAAATACTGACATCCTGTCTGCAATTTTTTCTGCTTTCTTTTGCCTTAATAAAATACAGCAGAAAGTTTCGTTCATCTCTAAACAGTGCAGTGTGTCTTAATGAGTGAAATTTTCTTCGTATTTCTAGCAAAGAACATTAATGCATAACAATTTCTCGTTTGTACTGTATTGTGGTATAGAACGAAATTTTGACGCGTCAAAATACTTTATAATGCATAGCAGAATGAGGAGACTCCGAGAATCCAGACTAATTGTAAGCGGCTTGCTTAATATACAAATTAGAACCATGGGAACCATGTGAGAGACAGTACTGCCAGCAGCTGTTTCTAAATTAAGCTTAAGGGCGTCAATTAGTTGCATGGAATCTGTTGATTATATCATTTGATTTGTATTTGGTTTTATCGACAAAAGTTGGTATACACTGGATTTGAACTCACTACTATGTTCAGTAGCTCAACATTATACCAAAATTAGTTTTGACCTACGATCTAACGATACTGCCGATATAACATCCATTTATCCACGAAATTGTTTCTAAATTAGGCCCAGCGACAACAATTTATATAGAAGGCAAGTCGAGAGGAGGATCTAGCATTTTAGTTGTCGAACACGAAATGCCCAAGGGATTTTTTTTAACGCGGCAGAATCTAAACTCAGAGCTTACAAACGTCCGGCTAAAGCCTGCAAGGTATGACGGATTCAATTTCTGCCGATGATCTAACTTATTATTTGACCACTAGATTTAATGAGAGTTGACAAGTTGATCAAATGGACACCAGTACTTGAATTGTATTTCATTTTGTCAAAACCGAACGGCAAAGAAGGCAAAGCTAGCCCCGGTGAGTTACCTGACGAAATGTCGGTAAGCATTTATCTCTGATGTGCTAGTGTTTCAAACAGCTCACTACCTTCATTACAAACAAATAATGATTTCCAATTTTGGCACAAGGCCGACAATTTGAGCGAGCACGTTAGGCAACTTCGTCAGGGACAAAATATGATATTGAGCCAAACTCAGAAAATGAAGACACGCATCTGGTCCCAAAAGTCTTAATCCCCACACCCTATAGATTCTATCTGACCGAGTTCGAATATTGTAGCCTATAAGAATGTAGCTCAGACAAAGAGCGAAACAGTCGCTATTTTGCTTTCCTTCCCATTCCATGTATTGACCATCAGAAACTAAAATATGTTTGGATATGTTTCACATCCAACACAAATGTCTAGTCCACATTTTACTATGCTCAATAATTCCTGAGTTTGGCGCAGTTACCATTTCCTTACTATAACTAAATATATATATATTTAATACCATATTGACTCTTTGTAACTGCGATATAACTTGATTGATTAGATGATTGAGATTTTGATTAGCATCGAACATTAAAAGCTTTTGGCAGAAACGTTAGTAAAGCTAGTTTTATTAGCTATATTACGTGTGATTGCTATTTACGTGATCATTGTAATACTGGAAACTACATTACCAGGTTTGATATTTGATAAACTATATAGTTACATCGATGTGTCGCCATTAACAAATCTCTAAGCGGTAGCGCTAACAAGTATATATGCATGTGTGTATATATATATATATATATATATATATATATATATATATATATAT
>NC_069002.1:33442711-33447711 GCF_001194135.2 Octopus bimaculoides | reverse complement strand
CCTTAAACTATCACAATAATATTTGAGATTTCGAAACTGCGCAGCCGCCGCCTCCGCCGTCGCCTCGAAAATCAAGCGTTAATAAAACTACGACTGCTGCCTCCACCACCACCACCAACAGAGATAATGCTTTCAATAACACGACCTATACTACTACTACTACTACTACCACCATCACAATCATAGTAATCACCACCACTGCTAATATGATAGCTACAATACTAACACTATCACCACCGCTTTCCAACACCAACACAGCCAATAACATCAGCACCGCCGTCGCCATCCTATTAGCAGCAATAGCAGTAGCACCACTACAACCACCACCATCACCACCATTACCAGTAACAATACCATCACTACCACCATCATTATGATCACTATCACCAGTGTCAACACTATGACGACGATCACCACCACCACTGTCATCACAATCATCACCACCACCACCATCATCTCCAACAGCACCGTCACCACCAACAGCACCTTCACCACCACACAGTTTTCATCCTTTCTGTTATATTATCATTATACTACAACCATCAAGAGGCCATCACCACCACCACCGTCACCAACGCCACTACAATCAACATATCTACTGCCACCCATTTGTCACAGCTATGAGCAATACAACTGCCACTACTACCACCACCACTACTACTAACACTTCAACTACTATTACTACTACTATTACTATTACCACTAGGTCCACCATCGTCACCACTATCAGCGACTACTATTACCACCAGCGGAATCCAACACTACACCGCTTGTTGCCATTACCACCAACACGACCGACCCCACCACAGCTACAGCAGCCATCGTGCCACAACAACCAGCATCACCACATCCACCACCATGCCTGCATTCACCACTTCCACCCCCCTCAACTGGCGCGTTACCACAGAGGGCACCACCACTATCACCACCACCACCAACACTGCCACCACCACAGCACCACTACTATCATAAGCACTTCCACAACTACCACCACTACCATCTCCGACACCACCACCAGTCAACGCTAGCACAGTTAATATCCACCTCCGTAAACTTCAGTGCCATCAGCACGGACATCTCCACGAATAGCTATGATCGGAACCGACCCATCAACTAATACCACAGCATCCGGCGGACTACACATCCCTAGACATCACCAACGCCACAACATCGCCAACGTTATTATCACACAAGCATGGAGATCACAACGACGTGAAAACAATAAACCTTCACACCACCCCCACCCCGCTACCCAAAATAATCGCACTTCACCACACTGAAACCCGTACATGCCTTCCTTTTATTTTTTAAAACCGTTACTTAAGCAACCCGGGCGAAAGGCTTAGCGGTATGTCGTCTGTCGTTACGTTCTGAGTTCAAATTCCGCCGAAGTCGAATTTGCCTTTCATCCTTTCGGAGTCGACTTTGCCTTTCATCCTTACGGAGTCGATAAATTAAGTACCAGTTGCGCACCGGGGTCGATCTAATCGACTGGCCCCCCTCACCGGAATTTTCGGGCCTTGTGCCTGGAGTAGAAAAGAATAATCGTAAGCCAAGTCGCCCTGTTACAGCATTGTTTTCTACCGTTGCTGTTGATAATTGTTGTCGGTGCTCCAGCATGACCACAGCCACTTGGCTGAAACCCATCAATAAATAAATAAATACATATAGTTTTGTTGTTGCGGTACCTCTGTAATTCCTATCGGAATTCGCCGAAGATCAGACATTCTGTGAACGATATTTGGTTGTTATGTTGTCTAGATTCCTTCATTAAGATGGAGCAGTAGTGACAGAACACACTGATCATTTTGAACGATTCCTAAAATGGTTCTTGTGAAGTTTTCCTCTAGGGCAGATATCTTTTACTATTGTCTCAAACCTTGTGAGAAGCCCGTTATATCAAAATGAAAGTGTGAGGGTGTGTGTGCGCGTGTATGTGTTTCTGTGCTTCTGTGATTTTGTTTTCCATCGCCCCACCGCGGCAACCGGCGTTGGTGTGCTTATGTCCCCATAACTTAGCGGTTCTGCAAAAGAGACTACAGCATATGCACCAGGTTTTACAAAAATAAATCCTGAGGTCGAATTGGTCGACCAAATTCCTTCAAGTCAGTGCTCCAGTATGGCCGCTCTCAAGTGACTGAAACAAATAAGAGAGAAAAGAAGTAACTAATATCTTAACCACGACTCGCCAATCTCTCGCAAAGGCTAATAACACGCGTTCACGATTCCGTATCTGATTATACTCGCGCCATATTCCACTGGACCATATCGATTCCAGTAACCAATCATCCACGCGAATGCCACACTGCCCCTCCCCCACTTTGGCACACGAAATCAAACTCACACCGAATCATTGTCAACTGTTCATTGAGGCATGACAACACAGCAAGGTAATGTCTTCCCTGAGATAATCAATTCTAATTCTCTAGCGCTAAAGCCAGCTCCAGCATCATTGCTCTTGCCTTTAAAAATATACGTATTTATCCCCGACATAAACACACGAACATCACATATTTAAGGCAATAATCATAAGCCACAAGGCGGCGAGCTGGCTGAAAAGTGAGTACGCCAGGTGAAATGCTTAGCGGTATTTCGTCTGTCTTTATGTTCTGAGTTCAAATTCCGCCGAAGTCGACTTTGCCTTTCATCCTTCAGGATCGATAAAGTACCAGTTGCGTACTGGGTCAATCTATTCGACTGGCTCCCTCCCCAAAATTTTCGGGCCTTTTGCCTAGAGTAGAAAAGAATAATCATAAGCAATGTCGCCTTGTTTCAGCATTGTTTTGTGCTGTTGATAATTGTTGTCGATATAGTTTTGTTGTGGCGGTATCTCATCCGAAGATCAGACGTTTTGTGAAGGCTATGTGGTTGTTATGTTGTTTTGATTCCTTCACCAAGATGGAGCAGTAGCGACAGAACACACTGATCATTTTCAACGATTCCTAAAATGGTTCGTGTGAAGTTTTCCTTTTAACCAGGACTTGTCCGAACCGTGAATTCTACTAAAACACCTAAAAGCTAAGATGAATAACTTGTTAAAACCTATCAAATTTATCGTCCAAGGGAAGTAACAATTCATCCCACTGCTTTCTTCACAATTTCCACTGACCAAAGTTTACGGTCAAAGAGTAATGTACAAAGCATGTCGCAGTGGTTTTGAACCCGGAAACATGTAGTTCAAATTAAAAGCTCCTGAATCATCCAGGCATGCTTTGGAAGTAATTCAAAGAAAAAAAAACAGAAAATATTGAATCTGCAATATTTCTTAACATTAATATCAATTGTGGCGATGAAAGATTCTAAAATATTGATACGTTCACAACGTTTCGTCATATTTAATTTTCCATCGTTATCAGATAACTTTTTCTTAGATTAAGTAAATTATGAGTAGAGAAACTAAATACCGTATGCAAACATTAAAAAGAAAATGATAAAGTGCTTTCTTTATTAACATAGATTTTATTCTTTGTTCGATACTGTAAGAACATGAACTGCAATTTCGAGCAAACCTCCTTGAAATGTGATCATTTCAAGCTACAAATGTTAAGCACACAAATTTAGGTTAAGAAGCGACAGTTGGTTCATTTCCCACCAAATCGCTAGACTTCTGTCTAAATCTAAAACATTTAGAAGCTACAGTTTTTTATTTCAAGAGATAAGCTCTACACAGTCTTCAGATTGTCGGTGAATAATTCTTTGCTTTTATTCAGCCGGTTCTTTACTTTCTGAGTTAAAAGCCTAACGCAGTCGACTTGGCCTTTCTGTCCCCCAGAGGAAATACAACGAAGTTTCAGTCAAATAGGCATCCTCTCAAAACTGCTAGCCTTTTAACTAAAGTAGAAAACTTTATCTGTTTATTTCTCTTTGGAGACCGATAAAACTATTCACCTGCTTCCTTTTTATAGACACCACCACGTATGTACGATCACCTATTGTCTGTTTGAACAATTGCCAAAAACGAAAGTCTTTGTTATTTACGAGATAAGCGTCAAGAAAATAGGTTTGTCTTCCTATTCTTGGATATGCGCATTAAACCGGACGGGATTGAAATGAGGAAGCTATATTTCTGAACTAAGTGTAGTGATATTTCCACAAGTAGGAAAAAATCTTTAGTACGCTTGTCAAGACGCTTAACGATCTGAGTTCAAATTCCGCCAACGTCAATTTTGTCTCTCATCCTTTCGGGCTCTCATCTTTTCGGACTTTGTCTCTTATCATTTCTGTGTGTGTGCGTGCGTGGAAGCGTGCATGTATGCATGCATGCATTTATATTGCATGCTCAGTCCAATGTAAGTCAAAGGCTTCAATATTTTCTATCAACCTGCAAAATAGGGCTTGACATTGGGCATGAAACCATACTGGTTTAGGCAGCCTAGTTTTCTCCATTAGCACACTGGGTCGAAATGGCTCAGAAGAGGAAAGCATTATTTTTTTATACTCTTACCCAAGAGTATTTAAGTCATTCAATTCGAAACCAGTACACAAATGGTATTTAATTTATCAATCCTGAAAATATGAAAAGCATCATCGATCATGCCAGAATTTGAACTCAGAACGTAAGGATGAAATATTGCTAAGTATTTCAACCGACATGCTAGCAATTCTGTCATCTCACCGTTCTATTTATATTTATATATATAACGTATATATTACATATATCGTAATACAAACGAGGACAATATATCTCGAAGAGGTATACACATATTTGATTCAATAATTGTTAATCGGTAGAAGCTACTACGTTACTGAGAGATCGATGGCTTGTCAACGAGTCTTATCAAAATTTACTAAGTGCCCTGAACAGAACACTCGGCCGTGCGTCATTTTTTAATCATTTTTTAATCATTAACCAATCAAAGCTAATACACACATACACACACACACACACACACACACACACACACACATACTTATGCAATAAATTCATACCCCCACATACACACAGACATATACACATGTGCGTGTATATATATATATATATATATATATATATATATATA
>NC_069002.1:33440221-33442624 GCF_001194135.2 Octopus bimaculoides | reverse complement strand
ATATATATACACACACACACACACACACATGCAGACATACACACACAAACATATATATATATATATATATATATATATACATATGTTCGGTTTTCCTCTAACAAATTCAACCGGTCATTGGTCAACCTGCTCTCTAAATTATTATCTTCATTATTACAGTCTTCATCATACTACGACCATTACCATGGCATCAATTTTGGCATCCTATTGCTATCCTTTGTATTCTTCCCTTTATTCTCTTTAATTTTCTTGTCAATATTACAACTATTGTTTGTTGTTGATGCTACCGCTGTAGTTTTGGCAATTATACTATCCTCCTTTTCTTTCCATTTTTCGTTGCAACCGCATTCTCTTTCAATATGATTGTTGGTGATACCATGTGATTCTCCAAGATGTTTGATGCATTCATTCGTTCCACGAAGTCTTTTCAGAAACGATTATTTGACCATTTCATTTTATTTATTTTTGTTCGTTAGTTTTCAAACATTGCTTGTTTAGCAGTATTGTTTATTTATTTATTCATTTATTTATTTAGCTATTTATTTATTTATTGGTGGGCAAGATTGTGGTATTAACAACTGCAATTTCATTTATTGTTGCTGCATTCAATTACAATATGAAAACATCAGAAAATTAAAAATTCCAAACTTCGTTGAAGGTTATGCCATAGAAGTATTGTGCTTCTTAGAGAGTGGGAGAGACAAAAAACATGCTTCAAAAATCAGATTGAAATAAATGTCAATACAAATTAGGAATTGCTTTGGCAGTAGAGAAGAAACGGCTGATTGGTTAATGTATTTAACTGCTGGTTTACAGAAAATTAAAATCAGAATTCGAGCAAAGCAAGAGATTATATATTTTCAGATCTACTATAAACATTTTAAAGTTATTTTTGTCAAGAAATCATATTTCAAGACTTCAATTTCACTGAAAGAAAAGCTTACCAGCGCCTCCGCGTCTGTCTTTAAACGAGTCGGTATATTTCATATTTTGTTGAACACAAAATATCCTCATTCTAAGTAACTGTATGCGTAGTTGCACAGCGGCAGATCCTGAGAGAAGAAACCTTATTCATGCAAGTACTTCGGGCTTTAACTCTTTACCCTCTTAAGGTAACGGGCTACATCAATTCTATAACTCTTGGATAATCCTCTGAGGGTTATTCATATTGAATGTTTAAGTTTATCTAGAATCAAGTTACTTAGAATGTTGTAACTAGTTCAGTCTGGAAATCAGTTTAGATGTAGAATAAAACATGCCTTCCGACTTTCCCTCATTTTCCTCCTGAACTTGATCGGGTTGAAAATTTCACAGGTCCTTATATCAATGCGTTAAGAGCCCTGGTAAGATCCTTTTCATGAGACCTAAGCAATTTATCCCGCAGAAGCATTCGCTACGAACACTATGCCAACATCATTGCTTTGGAAGGCTAATTAGCATATTTTTCTTTCATAATCTTCTATATTTTAACATTGGTTTCAAATTTTGGCGCAAGGCTAAGCAGAGTTGTGTGGAAAGAAGGAATTCGATTATAGGGACCCAAGTGTTGAGCTGCTACTTGTTTTATCGACTCTGAATGAATGAAAGGTAAATTTGACCTCGGAGCCATTTGTGCTCAGAACGTAAAGACGAACGAAATATCGCTTAGCAATTTGCCCAGCATAAAACCGATTCTTGATGCTGGCCGCTTCAATATCTATAGCTAAGTGAAGCAAACCCTAAATGGAATGTTATGTTTGTTTACAATATGTAATATAATGGAATTATATATTCTATGTATCAAAATAGGTGTGTAGTGGAACTAAAGCTAAATATTTCATTGAAGTGTAAATAGACAAAACAGAGCTTGTGTTTCTTAATGGTGATTATTATCTTCTTTTTTAGATTCCACAGCGTTAATTAGTAGATGAAAGCCAAATTTAATGACGATTCTCCTTTTCCAAAACCTTTGAAATTATACTCGAAAAGAGGGATAATTATCCTCTGACAGAAAGCTAGTCAAAATACTTTAAACAGAATGGATATTGGCAAAATGCCTGAGGGCCTGGTTATTATGTTTGACTGGAGATCAATCATGTCTCTCGCCCGAAAGCAAGCGATAGGTGTACATTTTCAAAAAATTGTGTGTGTGTGTGTGTGCGTGCGTGTGTGTGTGTGTGTGTATATATATATATATATATATGCACTCGCTTTTTTAACATGTACACTTATAATATATTTATAGAGAGACAGACAGAAAGACAGGCAGGCAGGCATATAGATAGATATATAAACAGACATACAGGCAGATAAATAATATATATACATTCATACATACAGGTTTTCAACCACCAAGCAATTGAGTAGTCACCGCTGACGAACAAACTACTGATAGGCGAAATTAGTTTAGTGCAGTAATCTTAG
>NC_069002.1:33435625-33440130 GCF_001194135.2 Octopus bimaculoides | reverse complement strand
TATATATATATATATGTACTGTGTGCGTCATACAGCGTTGAGAAGCTTTAACTCTTCTGTCTGCAATGCAAGTGCTTAAGCACACACAGTGGTAGTCACTGATGATAAATGGTTTCCTTAATGATATTATATTGTGCCTGTCTGTTCATATTAATTTTAATATACACACATACTCACACATACACACACATTTATCTGAATACACACAGACACAGACACACACACACATATGCATGTATTTGTTGACAGTACAAATAGCAAAGTTGTTAGTGTTATAGGTAGACAGTATGTCTGTATATAAACTGTATGTAGATGTTGATTAGATTGACAGTATATTGATATCTACAATGCACTTTATATATAAAGTTGACGGTATATTATATATAGATGGTAGCAAAATACATATTATATGGTCGTATACTTCGGAGAAAGTATATATATGCTCACTACATTTACCATTTTTACTTCAAAATATTTGGATCAGTTTGAAGATACGGCGGAAGAGATTTACCAGAGATTTTGTTGGTTTCAGATGGACCCAGAGCCACTAGTTTGCTAAAGAATGACATAGCCACTTTGTAATTTACCGGAGTAAAGGCAATCGATAGCATGCTGTGCGAATCCTTTAGTGCCATTTTGGTCTTTGTTTCTCCATTCAAATCCCGCTCAGGTCGACTTAATCTTCTTTACTTTCGGTGTCGATAAATTAAATACCAGCACCCTCGCTCAGAATTTCAAGCGTTTTGCCTATGGGAAAAAAGGTTATTTATCCAAGGCAACTGTGTAAAACACAACGAGAGAAGGAAATATTTATCAATGTTAAACTAAATTCCGCAGTTCCAGCATAATTGGCATGTATATTCCTGCTTTTTCCGGTGTTGTAGTTTAAGGACAAAGTTTGTCATGTTATATAAATAATTAACAAATTTTTGTATGGCTTTCCGCTACTCAACGGGTTTTATACCATTTCCAATATGAAATATATTTAAATAATAATATTTAATGCTTCGTAATAAAATATTAATTTTGTAAACCCACGGAACTGATTATGTATTAAAGCTTAAGTTAGAGGAAGATGGTCAATAGACAACCCCTCTTTTACATGAACTCGGATACTGGTGAGGAAAAATCGGGGAACACGCATAACATCTTTTTAAGGAGGTGATATATAGTGTTCCTTCGCGTTAGACATAAAGGCCAAACATTTACAACATCTTGGACACCACTGAAGATTTTTAACGAATTTAATATCGAGAGGTAATATTTATTGCCACTTGAATTAGGATGTCCCATTAGAACAAACTCTACTGCGTTAGATACCATGAGAGTAAGTCGATATGACAGTATCTCTCGTGGTATCTACAGCTGTATATTTTGTACTAATATAACATCCACGTTCCAGTGGGGCGGGGTATATTTGACGTATGGGTAGACGTAGTTGATATACTTCGTGATGGTAATGGCAATGGCAGTGGTGGTGCTATAAGATGTTGCTGATGGTATTGTTCGTGGCGGTGCGCTGGCAGAACTGGTGATGATGGTTCCGCTGGTGCGGTTGGATGCAGTAGTGTTCATGATGCTGAGCGACTTGGTTGGCGGCGTTGTTGTTATTGCTGTTGTTGAATTTGGTGCTGCTGTTGTTGTTGGTGGTGGTGGTGGTGGTGGTGGCAGAATTTCAAGATAGAATGTAAACATGGACGAAATGACGCTCAGTATTATCCCGGCGTGCCGATTATACTGCCACCTCGTAGCCATAGATGAAAAGATTAATGATACTGACATTTGCTACACTCATGGTCTATTCTGTTGTCCTTATTCTTGTTGCTGTTGTTATTGTTACTAGAGAAAATGTTTAGCTTGCAGATTACTACAGCCTAAGCATACTTATTAAAAAAGGAATGAATTCTTTTCTCTGCACAGCGGTCTCGAACTCGACCCTCGTTTCGTAACTTCTTGTCAAAGGTTTCTACCATTCCCTGGAATCGTTCTCAGCATTTGAGCAAATTTGAACGGATGTAATCCGAAATGAAGTTAAACGGGTGGACTATCAGTAATTGAAATATATAGTTTCGTCTTGCTGTGTTACGCTGCTTCTAATTGATAATTACGTTGACAGTATACCGATCAGAGAAATACCTAGTCATTTCACCTCCAAATCTATGAAGCTGAGTAAATACGAATCTTAGTCACGATAAACTTTCCTTTGTATTTTTTTTTTTGATAACATAAATACCTGTTTGGTACGAGGTCAACATGTTCGACTTACTCCCGTTCTTAGGAATTGCTGGTCTTGTACTGAAGTTCGAAACCAACATTTACATGTATGCTTATCTATAATTATGTGTATGTGTGTGTATATATATGTGTGAGTGTGTGTTTATGTCTCTGTGTGTGCGTATGTGTTTGTGTGTGAGTGTGTGTGTGTGTGTAACTAGATAAGAGCGGCCTTTGCTAAGTTCAGGTAAAACGTACGTTGAAAAATATAGAATTGTTTTACAATTTACATTCCCAGTTCGTCATTTGAGTAACATAACACTTTAACTGCTATTTCCCGCGAACTCTGCTTACCAGGCGTATAGAGCCGCTATTGTTAGTTCCAGTAAATAAATAGTAAGACAATATAAGTCTCTTAACAATGTAAATTGTTTTAATGTTCTCTACAATTTACTGACCATTTCTAATCATCCATTTCGAAGTTGTTCAAGCTGAAATATTCTATAGATTTGTTTTTCTCTAAATTTGCAAGGTTAATTGACTTTCGTTTAAATTCCTGTTCATATACTGAAATTAAAAAAAAAAAAAAAAAAACCTTGGAGCCTGTGTCTTTAAAGAAACACACTTCAGAAATACATGGTCCCGGTTTTATTCCTTCAAAGCCGCATCTTATACGAGACAATTGTTCCAAAGTCATAGGCAAACCAATGAACTATCAATAAAATATACGTAATAATACTTATCGTTATTGTAGTGGTTTTGTTGGTGGTGGCGGTGGTCTTGATTAACGATTTAAAGCAACCCTGCTGTAACCATCCTGATTCAGTTGTTTTTTTTATTCAGTCTATTCTGTTACAAAACATGCAGTTTCATGTCAAGTCAACGTAGATGTCAGGAGAGGAGGTGTAGAAAAATTGTCGCGTCCAACATATTCTGAAAAACAGAGAATCGTCCGTCCTGGGCACAACACATCCAACCAGATACGCATTCAACGAGAGGTCATCGAGAAAACGAGGAAATAATGTCTAGAGTCGTATCCTTGATTGCATTGTAGACGTCGACAAGACAGGCAGCCAACACCTCAATAATTTTAAAGGAATAATCTTGCAGTATCTAAGGCCAATTTCCGTGGAAAAGGCTTCGTGGCATTTCGTCCCTCTTTATGTTCTGAATTGAAATTCTGCCGAGGTCGAGTTTTCTATTAATCCTTTTTACAGGGTGTGCAGAATGCTTGGATACATGGAGTAAATAAAATCCTAACATAAACAATTAAATATAAGAAATAATAATTTCTTAAAGTATGTGTTAATTCCCATGTACCCATACTTTGTGGACACCCTGTAGATCATTCTATTTGCCATTTAGTCTTCCGGGAGTTTGATAAAATAAGTATCAGTTTAGCATTAAGTCGCCGCCGCCCCCTAAATTGCTGGCTGTGTGCCAAAATTTTAAATCAATATCTGATGTCCTTTGAAACAGTTCTATACGTTTAGTGGTTCATTAACGTAGAATTAAACGAGAAGATATCAGTGGCGCACACTTATGCACAATCTATAATCGGACATGTATTTATTTAGTTTCACCTTGCGATAGAAACTGCTGAACATGATGGGGCTGAAAATGTATCGTAATATTTGCTATTCCTTCCATTTATACACGCGGCGAAAGCTGTAAATTTCATCACTGAACCTGCAGAGAAGGGCACTAGGTGGTTTGGATAAAGGGGACACACTAATGGATTACTTCTATTCATATGCAACTAACTTGGCTAAGCCGGATGGGTCAACAGGGTGAGGTGGTCTTATATTGAAAGCCTGAGAAACATCACTGATGATGCATCATAGAGAATTTGCCTCATAAGTCTTAAATGTTTTATATCTGCCTGTGTATGTGTATGCGGTGTGTGGAGTGTGTGCGTGTGTGTGCATGTATGGCTCGGTGTATAAGTGTATGTAAGTCTCGACAGACAATTGTCATATAAAACAACATATTCTGAAGGGAAATTCATCAGCAACAAAGTCTGCCATAACAGTAGAGTGGAGACGGCGGAAAGAATTGGAGACGAGAAATTTGCGATTTTCAACATTATTCCAAACATCATCATCATCAAATCAATCAAATAAAGGGATATAAACCATACACATATATATGCTTGAATGTATGTATGTATTTCTAGAATACATTTACAATAAAGGGATGAAAATATACACTTCACGCACGCAGAAGAACACCATATATGTATATATAAATCTCTCTCTCTCTCTCTCTCTCTCTCTCTCTATATATATATA
>NC_069002.1:33432430-33435427 GCF_001194135.2 Octopus bimaculoides | reverse complement strand
GTGTGTGAAAATAAATGGGAATGTGTATGGCTATGTATATTTGTATATGGATAGAAAGTTGTGTATCTCCTTCCATGATACCTCTGCTTACCGCCCTGCATATCCGTACAAACAAAACTATCTTTTACAAATCACCACAAATTTCTTTTAGATTTTCTACGAAATCAGATTGAATTTCAAAATCTAAAGAATTTTAAGCAAATTCTTCATAACAAATAGAAAACAGAAATCAGAAAACAAATTTCAAAACATCCGTGATTGATTTTTCGGCTTTGTTTTCAACATTTTCATTCATTATTATTATCATTATTACTACTACTACTACTACTACTACTACTACTACTTCTTACTAGTTTGTTCCCCTGGTTTTGATCGGTTTTCATGTCATACTTACCTATTTTTGGCTTGTATATATTTTTTTTTTTTTTCCTTATTTATATAAGTTTATATACGTTTAAATCTTCCTATCTTCCTTGAGTCTGTTTTGTCTGAATTTTATTGTTTTATATCATTGGTGGTGAAGATGTCTTTGTGTGTGTAATGATGTACTTGTGTTTTATATAAACCTTAGTACCAAGCACACGAACGGAGGTATTTTACGTATTGACAATAATGAAGTTTGATTACGGGCGCATCATTACAGGTTTCGTTTGTTTATATAAGAGTATATAAATAAAAGAACGTATATGTGTGTGTGTATGTATATGTATATATATATATATATATATATATATATACACACACACACACATATATCCGGGTACAGTGCACGCGAATAACAAAATACATTATGCAAACATGTGTGCGTGTAAGTTCGTATTTGTGAATCATATTTAGCTTAATATATACTCAGGTTCCAATGAGTTTATATATGTATATACATGTGCGTTTGTCTGTACGGGTGTGTGTATATAGCGTGTGTATGTGTGTGTGGATGTGCGTGTGAGTGGTGAAAGATTTAATTCTGTACGCAAATGTGTGTGAATGTGTAGTTTATAGCCTCGTATGATGAGGTGCATGTGGTTACGCCACTATATTCAGAGCGAAAAGACGTCTGTATATATGCTAATATACATACATACATATATATACATATATGTGTGTGTGTGTGTGTATGTGTGTGTGTGTGTGTGTGTGTGTAAGTAAGTAAGTATAATTACACACATAAGTATATATATATATGTATATATATACATATTTTTGTATGTGTGTATATATAAGTGTGTGTGTGTGTGTGTTTCTGTGTGTGTGGATCGTACTTAAATGTATTGTTATCTACCTACATGCATACATATATACATACACCATATATATACACACCTATATATACACATACATCGATACTTTCTCTAAAATTTATATAACGCAATACTTCAAATTTGCTGGATGTGTACACGTATACAATTTACTGCTTGTACTTAAATTATTCTCATATGTTTCCTTTATTTCTGAGATATAGTTGCGTATAAGCATACGTCTCCGTTTCTCTGATTCCGAGTTTGTGGAGATGTGGGTTTATATATGTATGTTTAAGTACACCATTGTTTGAAGGTTTTTTATCTAATATAAATTGTTTTTATATTTAGTAGAGAATTTCCGAAAAATGTGAAAGGATATATGTACATATTGCGCATTTATATATGGATATACGCATGAATGAATACAAATAAATAAGCATATATGTGTGTGTATGTGTATATGTATACACATAACTTTGCATACGCCGTCAGACACATTCGTACGCATGCATGTTAACATGAAAGAGACCCCTTGATATAAAATAGAATTAATAAAAATATTTTCCAATAAAGGCGCAATGCTTGAAATGTTGGGAGAGGGACCAGGCGATTACATCGACCCGAGTGTTTCACCAGTAGTTAATTCATAAATCCTGAAAGGATGAAAGGCGAAGTCAACCTCTGTTGAATTTGAACTCAGTACGAAATACGGCTAAGCATTTCGCCCGGCGTGCTAACGTTTCTTATTTCTTTATTGCCCACAAGGGGCTAAACATAGAGGGGACAAACAAGGACAGACAAAGGAATTAAGTCGATTACATCGACGCCAGTGTGTAACTGGTACTTAATTTATCAACCCCTAAAGGATGAAATGCAAAGTCGACCTCGGCGGAATTTGAACTCAAAACGTAAATGGCAGACGAAATACCGCTAAGCATTTCGCTCGGCGTGCTAACGTTTCTGCCAGCTCAACCCCTGAGAATCAATGACAACAATAAACGTAAGAAGAAGCAGGAGAGGAGGAGAAGGAGGAAAATAATAATTATTATTATTATTCCTCAGGCATCAGAACAAAACTCAGAAAGAAAATAAAACATAATTGCAAGAAAAATACTAAATAACCTTAAGAATAATTAAGCGTCAGCCAGTACTTTAAGGGACAATGTATTTCTCGTTCGGTATATTTCTTATAATTGACGCCAGTAATGTGGACCCGATGTGCGGTAACGTTGAAACTTTGATTTACAATGCATATATAGACATGTATATATCTAACTACATATGTAACAGCCAAACACATACACACACACGAATATGCCATACATACCTAAATACATTCATATCTACTCAATATCGATAATTCATTGAATGCACGGATATATATATATATAACTAGATAGATAGACAAATAGATAGGTAGACAGCCAGTCAGCAAGACAGGCAGCCAGCAAGACAGGCAGCCAGCAAGACAGGCAGCCAGCAAGACAGGCAGCCAGCCAGCCAGCAAGACAGGGAGCCAGCCAGCCAGCAAGACAGGGAGCCAGCCAGCCAGCAAGACAGGGACCCAGCCAGCCAGCAAGACAGGGAGCCAGACAGTCAGTCATACAGACAGACAGACATACAGAGACAGGCAGCCAGCAAGACAGACAGACATACAGACAGACGGAGCTAGCCAGCAAGACAGACAGACAGCCAGCCAGCAAGACAGACAACCAGCATGACAGACAGACAGACAGCCAGTCAGCAAGACAAACAGCCA